>NW_023616045.1:0-60001 GCF_013339695.2 Rhipicephalus sanguineus
CCGCTGACCGGGAGAGTGGTAGATATAAAAGGCGCGTTTGTAAAGCCTTTAGAGTCTGTGACCGTGACGTAGTAAATAGCGTGCCCGGCATCTGTTGTTGTGGACCCAGGGGTCGTGGGTTCGATGTCGTTGACGGAACTTTTTTTTCTTTGCCATCTGATTCTGCAAATTTTTTCGACGTCATTTCCGTGACGGAAATACATCACTGAAGTATCGGTGGAACCCGGCATAAAACACTTGCGTAAAATGTAGCTTCGCAAGCAAGACAGTCAAGGTTCTGTGGCAAAGGAGGATTTCGAACGCACGCAGAGAAGCTTGCTGCCGTCCTCGATATTCTCCGTCCGCCGCGGCGAAAAGACCTGCGCAGTTTTCTCAGCTTGCCATATTTCCCCGTTTCGCATAAGATTTCGCAGATATTGCGTCTCTGTTTCCTCAACTCGTTGCGTGTAACATGCCCTTCGTTTAGTCCGAAGAGTGTGAACGTGTTTTGGTGAAGTTGAAGCAAGCCCTAACATCCGACTCGGTACTGTGCCACTTCGATTCAACCGAATCGACATTGTTCACAAGAACGCTAGCAGTCATCATCTCGGTGCCATTCTCCTGCAAAGTGACAGCCCCTCGCGCGAACAAGTCGTTGTTTACGCCAGTCGTGATCTGACCGCTGCAGAGAAGAAAGGCACAATAATCGTGCAGGAGTGGCTCGCTGTTGTCTGGGCAGTCCAAAAACTTTGTCCATAACTGCATACACGACCGTCACATCAGAATCGCTACCGACCATAAAGCATGATGCTGGCTTTCGTCGCATAAAACCTTATCGGGTTGCCTTGATCGCTGGGTGTACCGCTTGCAAGTGCACGATTTCTGTGTCGCCTAGAAGACTGCGAAGAAGCTCCTAGACGCCGATGCTCTATCTCACTACCCTCTGCCCGGCCGTGATAACTCACCATCGCCTCTTTTATCGGGATGATTTTCGCCAATGCTGCTCAGTTCGCTAAGATATGGTAACCCATCTGCCTTTTTATCGTACTGTTAAGGTGTTGATTAGACTATACTCGGCGACGACGCGCAATGGCGTCAGTCAAGGTAAACAGCGACTATCAGCGCGAGCGGGAGGAGCCAAAGAGAACGACCCACTAGAAGGCGCTAGAGAGCGCAACCCATTACTCAGCTCCAAGGCTTCGCTACAGTTACCCCGGGCACGAAAAGGGAGCGGCCCGGTGACCTAACAGCTTGCCAATATGAGTGGGTCATATTAGGCCTTGAGGCGCTCCACGTTGACAATGTAGAGCGCCTGGAGCGCGTGGAGATGGTTCGATGGGTTCGATCAGGTAGTTGACCGGGGACCCCTACCGTGCGTTCGACGACACGGTAGGGGCCTTCCTATTTCGGCAGTAGTTTAGAAGAGAGGCCAGTGGCAGGGCAGGGACCAAGAGCCATACGAGCGCTCCAGGGAGAAATGTCAGCTCAGATGTGGTAGTGCCACCGCGAATGTTCTTCTGCCGCTCTTGTTCATGCGTTGTAAAGGTCTTGGCAAGCTCTCAACATTCTTCAACTAGCCTGGCTATGTCAGAAATGGGCGCACAGTCAGATGGATCCGGCTGGTATGGGAATATCGTGTCGATGGTGTGAGACGGCTGCCTTCCGTACAATAAGAAGGGTGAAAAGCCAGTTGTGCTCGGAGGGGCGGTATTATAGGCGTAGGTGACGAAGGGCAGAGTGGCATGTTATTTTTGTGTGATTGGCGGCGACGTACATGCAGAGCACGTCGCCGAGCGTGCGGTTAAAGCGTTCGGTTAGGACATTCGTCTGCGGGTGGTGAGCAGTAGTTTTGCGGTGAACAGCATGGCACTCTTTGAGAATAGATTCGATGACTTCCGACGAGAAGACACGGCCGTGATTCGCCGCGAGATCTGGCTACAGGTGGCAGCACCGTCGTAGCGCTAGTGTGGATAGGCGGTTGTCGGCGCGTATGCAAACGTGCACAACAGCGCTTCGTTGTGAGCGATTTGACCCGATTTCCGGCAAACAAAATGCGTTGACGGCAGCTTTGTGGGCGCTATTCATTCCCGAATATATGCACGAAGCGCGCCGAACGTTACAATTGTGAGAGAAGCGCATTCTGCCAACGAACGGGTTGCTCGCCTTTGACGACAGTCGGCGTTTTCGCAATCGGTGACGTTTTCGTGTTGCTTTATTGTACATGTTTAGCTTGTGTTCCATTTACTACGCACTACTGTACAGAGCGACTGAATTACTATTTACTTCTTGTTCATTTGGATGTCCCTCAACAAAAAGAAAGACCGTATTCCTGCACGATGAGTTGAAATAGCAGTTTGAGCACTGCGTGCTGAAATATTCATTCGCATTTCTTATTCAATTCTCCAAGAAATGTAGGACAGTTGATAGGTTTACTGAGGAAAGCTACGTGGCTGACAGCGCTTTAGCGCTACGGAGACGTTTAACACGCACGCGCTTGTTTTTATCCAGTAGCAGTACACAAGCGTAACTGTACAGCACGGAAATTTCTTCGATTGATTACTTGCACGACAGTAATGGAACAAAGGTCCGGTTGTTTCATGGGACCAAAGTACGTTTTTTCATACGAATAATGTCCGCTGCCTACCGTCAATCTAAAAAAACGCAACACAAGCACTCAAGATAATGTAAAGAAAAAAAAGATGTGGCTTCGCGTGATATTACTACGACATAAATGTAAACTGCACCGCTTGGAATAATTTTGACCATCAGCGCTCTTTATCGCGCGCCTTAATCTAAGTACACGGGTGTTTTTGTATAAAATTAGCCGCAAGTTAAAATTCCTCTAGGCAACTCAGTTTTGCGATTTCCGAGTCATTCCCTTTTTTGTTATCTCTAGTGAGACCAGATCCGTACACAACTAAAGCTCGTCGAGTAACATATAAACAACACCTAATCACAACGCTCAAGTACATGCGAGCCTTTTTTTCTTTACGACCGCGCCGCTAAAAGGCTATATTCACATGAGATTTAATACTTCTCATCTTTAGGGCAATGCCAAGTGCACTTTGCAATGCGCTTGAACCACAGAGCGGCACCTACACTGATAAGACTCTCGTGAACGGAGGGTACGACGACCACACACAGCACTCTCGACAAGTCCACTCACTGATATTACTGTACTTATACAGCCGATCAAGGCCAAATGCTTCTTTACATCGTGCTAGGCATATGTACGAGCGGTTAAAGTTGCACTAACGCAACGGAACAAACCGCCTTTTGAGGATCTGCATGACGTACGCGCACATGCAAACACAACGTGGCTAGCAGACGACGCATGGAGCAAATCACACTAGGCGCTGTTCAGCCAGAAGCCGCTAGGCGGCAACTCCGCTCGATCTCGCGGCCAATAGCTGAGAAGCTCCTGGGGTAGACCGTGACGCAGTATGAATCGGTGCAGAAGAAAGCAGGCAACATCGCTGGATGTAGCCGCTGGGAGGGCGGCGGTTTCGGCGTATCGCGTTAGATGGTCAACAGCGACGATGGCCCAGAGGTTACCAGCCGACGTCAGAGGAGGTGGCCCATGCAAATCAATTCCCACGCGCCCAAACGGACGGTTTGGGCAAGGTAATGGTTGTAGACCGGCTGGTGACACATGCGTTGAAGGTTTTCGGCGTGGGCAATCGAGGCAGGAGCGAACAAACTTCTGCACCTAGCGGTACATCCCTCGCCAGAAGTAGCGTTGTCGAATGCGGTGGTAAGTTTTGGATACCCCAGAATGCGCGCATTACGGATAAGAGTGAAATGACGCGCATATTTAAAAACGCAGACTATGGGGTATCACAAGTAGCCACTGGCGGCCGTCGGCGTTGTAATTGCGTTGCTGCAGTAGGTCGTCACGAATGGTGAAATGGTGGACTTGACGATGCGACGCGCGAGTGGATGGTGTTGCCGATGAAACAGTGAGCACGTCTATCAGCGAAGCGATCCATTTATCCTTGCGCTGTTTGGTAGCGATGGTGTGAACGTCGATGGAAGGAAGAGCAATGTTAGATACTGAGGAGGCGGCATTGTCACCAGGCAAGGGGGAGCGCTAGATGGCGTCGGTGCCAGCATGCTGGCGTCCGTTGCGGTACAGCACGCGCATGTCGTAGTCTTGTAGGCGAAGTGCCCAGCGGGCGAGATGGCCCGAGGGATCCTTCAATGACGGCAGCCAACATAGTGCATGATGGTCGGTTACGACATCAAATTGGCGGCCATACAAATATGGTCTGAACTTTGTAAGGCCCCAGATGATCGGCCAGGCACTCTTTTTCTGTGACGTTGTAATTTGTTTCGGCTATAGTAAGGATGCAATTTGCGTATGCCACGACATATTCGGAGAACCCTGCTTTGCCCTCCGCAAGAATAGCGCTGAGGCCTACATCGCTGGCGCCGGTGTGTACCTCCGTTGGGGCCGCACGGTCGTAGTGGCGTAGTAGGGGGGGGGAGACGTCAGCAAACGACGGAGCTTTGTAAACGCGTCGTCGCAATCGGACGACCACGAATTTAGGGGCCCGTTACTTCCAAGGAGCATCGTCAGCGGCGATATGATGATGGCAAGGTTGCGCATGAAGCGTCCAAAATATGAGCACAGTGCTATGAAACTGCGCGGTTCTTTGACGGAAATAGGTTTGGGAAGTTCGGCCACGGCCCGAAGCTTGGCCGGATAGGGAAGGATTCCGTCTTTGGACAAGACGTAGCCTAGGATTGTCAGCTGCCGTGCTGCAAATCCGCACTTCTTCAGATTCAGTTGGAGGCTGGCGTTGCTCAAACGCGCCAAAACATGCCGCAGACGTTGGAGACACGTGGAGAATTCCGGAGCGAAAACGTCGACGTCGTCCAGGTAACACAAGCACGTGTGCCATTTCAAGTTGCGCAGAACGGTGTCCACCGTGCGCGCGAAGGTCGTGGGTGCATTTTACGGACTAAACGGCATGACGTTGAACTCGTACAAGCCGTCGGGCGTGACAAAGGCTGTCTTCTGTCGAGCGTCATCAGCCATGGGTAACTTGCCAGTACCCCGAGCGCAAATCGATAGATTGAAAAAATTCAGCTCCTTGGAGGCTGTCAATCCCGTCGTCGATTCGCGGCAATCAATAAACATGCTTGCAAGTGATATTGATGAGTCGTCCGTAGTCCACGGAGAACCGCACAAAACCGTCCTTCGCAACGAGATCAACAGGAGACGCCCATGGGCTTTCCGAGGGTCGAATTACATCTCTACGAAGTATATCGTCGACTTGCTCATTAATTAACCGACGTTCTGCGGGAGACACGGGATATGGACGCTGCCGCAGTGGTGGTTGGGCGCCAGTCTCGATGCGATGCGTAACAGCGGACGTGAGACCAAGAGAAGTTTGCCCGACATCGAAAGAAGAACGAAACCTTTGCAATAGGCACAGAATCTGGGAACGGTGGACCTACGTGAGGTTGTCAGCAACGGAGCGACCAAGCTCATCAGCGGGGGATGAATCAGACGTGGCAACAGCACTAATGCTACAGGAACCGCTACAGTGTGAGTCATTAGGTGCGTCCAGAACATGTGTAACTTCGAGGGGCTCAACTATGCGGAGACATTCCCCTCGCACCAACGTAACAATGTGCGGGGTGGGTTGATAACAAAAATAGCGGTGCTGCCGTGAGTGACTTGCACGGTCGCGAAAGGTGCCAGCAATCCTTTCCAAGTGCAAGCGCGGTCAGATGGCGAAAGGAGTGCAATGGTGTCAGAGAGACCAGCGCAGTAGACTGGCACGGCCGTTGACGAGTGTGGAGGCACTTTGGTATCGTTTTTGACGAGGATATCTGTCAATGCCGATGTAATGTCTGCCGGCGTCGAATGTGAGAACTAGCGGTGTGCGAATAGTGAATGTTCATCTCGAATTGAATTCGAATCGAATAGTGCCGAATAGTGGTCAAGAATATCGAATCAAATATCGAATAGTATATTTACACGAAATGTGTACCGCCAGTTACGGCAAGACAAAGGAAAAATCAGGGACGCTACGGCGTGCTGACAGCTTCATTACGCACTTGTTCGGGAGTGGCTTTGTTTCAGCTTTTATGGGCACGCAAGCATGCTGATATAAGAGCCGCCTTTCCAGCCAGCAGCGGCACTCCTCTCCTCCTAACAAGGGGGCCACGGTACCTAGTTTTCTGTTCCTATGGTCGCGCAATACGGCTCATCTGACAACGGTAGTGTGCTTCATCCCCATGTGTGCTCCGGGCCTAAAAGACTTCGGGCGCCCGTTCACAACAGTGTTGTAGCTGTGTGCCGGAACGACGGAAGTTTCTGAACTAGTGGTACGATGCGGCAGCGGCGACTGTGCAGCGTGAACAGATTTTTACATGGAAAGCCAATCACCGATTGTTTTGCAGGCCAAAGTCAGGTCGTTTTACGGCGCTTGCTGTCATATGCGACCGAACTACGCAATAAGTCCGTGCCTTCGTTTGTGGAGCGATGTTGTGAAAGGACTTGACAGTTTTCTCATGTCTTTTTCTACGTGCGGATATGACATAATCTCCTTTGAGATCAGCATGCGCTCGCCTTTGAACCAGCATGTCGGAGAAAGTTTTAACGAACGGCGACGTTAGCGTTACTTTTAGCCACCCCACCCTAACAAACTTGCACCATTGGCCTTTGTCGCGCTAGATGTTCGTTCTGTCGAAATATACGAAACTTTCAAAACTAACTATTCGAAAGTCGAATCGAATTATTCGGTTAGGAACTATTCGACTCGATTTCGAAACTTGAATATTCGCACACCCCTAGTGAGAACGGTAAGTGCTGGATTGCGGCTGGTGCGTAATGAATTAATGCGTCGTGGCGGGAGAGAAAATTCCATCCCAGGATGACATCGTGAGAGCATGCAGCAATTATGATGAACTCGACGTTGTACAGAGCGTCCTGAATGACGACGCGAGCAGTGCATACTGCTGTAGGCCTAATACGCTGGGAGCTGGCGGTACGGAGGGACATCCCAGAAAGTGGCGTGGTCACTTTTCAGAGTAAGTTGCTCAGTTGTGCATCCATAATGGATACAGTAGCTCCAGTGTCGATAAGGGCAGATGCGCGAACACATTCGACAAAGGCGTCTATGACATTCGATTGACTTCGGTGAGGGCTTTCACAGTTCGATAGCGTCGCAGCCCTTGCCTCGTGGACTGCGAGGACTAGTTTTCCAGCTGTCGTGCGACAGAACTTGGCCGTATCGGTGACAGTGAGCGACTTCGTGGAGTTGGAGAGCAGCGAGTAGATGAAGCTGGGCGTGACGTCGGTCACATAGGCGCAAGTGGGTCGTGGAATGCACGGCTAAACTGGCTGGTGACAGGTGACATGACTCGAGGCGGCTGCGCGCGATGGCACTAGCGTGCCACGTGACCGGCATAACCTCATGCAAAGCAGATGGGCCGGTTGTCGGGTGTGCGCCATCGCTTCGCCGGGGCATGACCCACCCATGTCGCAGGATGCGATTGACGGGGTGGCTGCTGAATTGACTGCATGGTGGGCTGCACTTGGGGCCTAGGGATGACGGCGACATACGTAGCCGGTACGCCCGCTTCGAAGGCCGGAGGTCTAGCAGCGGGGTAACTGAGTGGGGCAACCGCTGGGATTTCTTGGGGCGTCCTGGCGAGAACTTGAGCGTCACTCTGTGGCACAGAAGCCGGTGGTTGCTGGTCGTAGTCAGGCACGACCTCCGCAATTTCCTACTCAATCGTTCAGGGGAAGGGAGGAAGAAGGGTCGTCGACAACTGTTGAACGTGCGGCGGGTGGACAAAGGCCAGGAGAGAGAACTGGCGTGCAATTTACTCGCGCACGAATGATTTCGCTTATGCCAGCAATGCAGCCTGCTCAGGTATGTCCGCTAAGGCAGTATGCTCTTCGCCGCGGCATGTAGAACAACAGGTCATCGAACGCTGCCGGCGGAGCTCCTCGTAGCTCTGGCAGAGCGTTATGAGGTCGGCCACTGTGCAAGGGTTTTTGATGAGTAACAAGATGAAGGCATAATCGTCAATGTCTTTCGCAATGTTCCGGATCTTGTCGCACTAAGACATGGTGCCGTTGTTTTTCTTACACAAGTCGAGGACGTGTTCGATATAACTTCTCAAAGCTTGACCGGCCTGCTGAGCACATTCGCGTAAGCGCTGTTCTGCTTGCAGCTTACGAACTGCAGGGCGGCCAAAACCGTTGATGATGGCCTTTAAATTGCACAAAGTCGCAAATTCGGACGCGTGGTTGTTGTACCACAAGCTGGTTGGTGTTGCCACAAGGGTCGGGGTATTAAATGCGAAGCATTTCTTAGCGAACCTCAGGCACTTTAGCCGTTTCTGTGTACGTATCTATCTATCTATCTATCTATCTATCTATCTATCTATCTATCTATCTATCTATCTATCTATCTATCTATCTATCTATCTATCTCTCTATCTATCTATCTGT
The DNA here is from genome assembly GCF_013339695.2 of Rhipicephalus sanguineus. Lineage (NCBI taxonomy): Eukaryota > Metazoa > Arthropoda > Arachnida > Ixodida > Ixodidae > Rhipicephalus > Rhipicephalus sanguineus. The sequence goes on from NW_023616045.1 coordinate 8,456, forward strand.
CTATCTAGCCGCCTACGTCTGGGCGCTCTCCAGGTCGCCTCCATCAATTGTAGTATACCAAAATTCGCATAGCAGGGGATCAGTGTATGACGAAGGGGATCAGTGTATGACGAACACGATCCACTGGTCATGACATGAATAACGCAAAATACCTGTCGCGTACGTCATGAAACCCTTTCTCTCAGTCACGTGTGGCACATACCCGCATAACAGAGTTCATGTTTTGCAGGTATGTGCCACAGGTGATACAGAGTCTCAACCAACACAGTGACCGCGAACAGACACACATTGACACGCAAGGAAAGTAATAATAATAATTGTTCAGTTTTTATGCCCTAAAACCACGCTATTATTATGAGAGACGCCGTAGCGAAGGGCTCCGGAAATTTTGACCACCTGGTATCTTTAACGTGTACCGAGATCGCACAGTGCATGGTCATCTACCATTTTGCCTCCATCGAAATTCGACCGCCGCGGCCGGGATCGAACCCGCGACCTTTGGGTCGGCAGCCGAGCACTGTAACTGCTACACCACCTGTTACACTGCGGACGCAAGGAAAGTGAGGAAGCTGAAGACAGAACAGCCCTGGAAGACGCTCAACTACCAACCACTCGTCCACGTGGGCCGCAGCGTGGACCTCGTGGATTACGCAAAAACCGAGATCAATGCTTCCTACAATAAATCTGCCGGGAGAAGCAGGCCTCTCATCATTGCCGTTGCCTTCAACACTGCTTTATCAAGAAAGAACAACGTCTGGTCGTTATACTGCGTGAAAGGTGGCTTGGATGTGGACAGGGCATTAAAAGACCTCGCTACCACGTCCAGGACAGGAGGCATCATAGATAATTTCATCGTAAAAGGCATCCAAGATTTCCACCAGCTGTACTATACCTCGCACTTCACTGCACAAGACCCCTCGTAGTCATGATCGTGAACGGCTCCGAAACAAGTCCGGTCCAGCTGCTCGGGCTCACTGATCACGGTCATGATGACCTTGTCCAAGAACTTCCAAGAACCCCTTCCACACATGCACACGGGTTCGTGCGTGCGTGCATGTCTTCATTCTCCGTGCGTGCGTGCGTTCTCCGTCACAACGAAAAAGTATAAGCGTAACAACTGTAACAACTGCAACTGTGACTGTAACGTACGAGCAGTGCGCCTGCGCGTGCCACTCGGCTATGTATATATCTAGGGAAAGTTTCCTGAATGAAACTTTGTTGCGAGTAACGCCTGTCCTGCGCCTCTGTGTTCCTTCTTTGTCTTGTTCGGATTCGCGCTATCTAGTATTGAAGAATATAAACACTACATATCAGCTTACCGCGTCTGGTGTTCGTAACACCCATTCTGCTGTTGGCATCGTTACGCAACTGCACGTAAACAACTGGTTATATATAACATATGCGACTCTTCAACATATGAGTGTACGCATGCCACTTCCACATTTATATCGCGTCATACCGTAACGTTTCGCTCGATGTGAAAAATTACGCCACAGTCACCATCCCGCGCATGCTTCGCATAACATCGATTCCCACGGTACGTTGACTCTGCCGAATTTCTTTCATTTATGTTTTCTTCATTTATGTTTTTCTTCTATTTACCCCACAATAACTGTTGTCCCTCTAGATAGAATACCAAGTTGCCCCAGTTGCCTGCTCCGTCCTATTTGTTGGGTACGCTCACACGTTCGTAAATTGCGAGCCAGTCCTCCACGTCGGTGCCATCGGCGCCAGTGAAGATAGATGGATCGCGAATGCGAAGGACACCGGGACTTGTGGTCGGTGTGAGAGAAGGAGTTTGCTGAGCGGTGTCCTGAGGCATGGTACATGGCAGGGTACGGGATCGAAGCTCAAGGGGCATCGAATGGGATCACATCCCCCTGCACCAATTTTTAAGGTGTTTGACGATACTCGGCGACGATGTGCAACGGCGACATTTAAGACAAAACACGGACTCTCAGTGCGAGCGGGAGGAGCCAAAGAGGACGTTCCACTAGAAGGTGCTAGAGAGTGCAACCCATTACTCAGCTCCAAGGCTTCGCTACAGTACCAATCCGTCTAATCATGCTGTCGTACTATTGCAGAAGGCATGAAAGGTTCTGCTCCTCCGAATGCCCGACTTAGTCGAGCAGTTAAAAAATTCAAAATTCAAGGTGGGGATTTACATAGCTGTGCTTACCACGCCGATGAAAATAAATGGGTCCCGGTCATACCACGCTCTGTGCAGTGTGAGGTTCTGCAAGTATTACACGGTGAGCCTGCCACCGATCATCAAGGCTGTCACAAAACTTACGGCGATATACGAAGTCGCAGCACCAGGCCTCTCTTCAGCCGTGCCAAATACGTCGCCGCCTGCGTCCATTGTGAAAGCCGCAAACAATCCACGACTGCTCCTCCTGGGATTCTGCAGCCTCTTGTTTTGGTTTGCGTTTCGAAGTCGTCGAGAAGTCATTGGAAAGCGTGAGATAAATATCATGGTTCAGAATTCCAAGTTATGAAACTGCCCTTTAGGACACACATCCACATTTCAATTCCGGCCGTGAATTTCGGGCAGGGATGGCACACATAGAAAACGGAAACAAGTACATTTGTCTTCTAGCGCTGTCACTGGAGTCGGCGGCCTCTTGAAGCCAACTTGAGGGCCAGCGGAGCAGGGCGGCATTTCGAGCGCCACAAACTGCGAAGAAAGCACCGGTATATATTCTTATAATGTTGGTGGATATGGGGCTTGTCTAAGAGAGAAGAGAAAGTCCACGATATGGGATCGCTGTCCGCTCCTCTACTTATCCCTTGTAGTAAGCAAATCCGTGTTCAGTTGTGACGACTTCTACCATTAAAACAACCCTGTTGGAAGGGGTAGAGGCACGGGCTACATCTAGCCTACACCCTGGAATTGCTGGAACAGCACAGCCGGACACTACCACGACCTCTCGCGATGACTGATTCGGGGTTGTCTCATGGCGCTTCAGGTTCCTCACCAGCGCCTGCCTTTGGGCAGCTTGCAAGTCACGACGAGCGGACAGAGGCACTCGCGGGTAGTTTCTTAAACATGCATGACCTGAGAATGAAAGATATGTGAATCAAATTGCATGATTATTAGATAATCATCCACATATCTGAAAGTTTTTTTGACGGAGAACGTACTAAGCCGGTCCTTCAATGCCCTGTCTAATTTTGCTAACAGCAGTTCGCTGAGAAAAAACGCCATAGAAGACCGGATAGACACACCTTCTTTCTGGGTGTACGTTTTTCCGTTCCATTCTACAAAAAATGACGTAATGTACAATCACATAAGGTCCAAGAATCCTTTACCGGTAACACACGCGGTGTTCTGAAGTGCCACCACACCAAAAAGATCAATGCACTCTTTTATGCACTTGAGGAAGTTTTTGTGGGGTTTATATCAATCGAGAAAGCCCTCAACCTGGTGCCGGATTGCGGCTGTTGAAATTCAACAACTTCTCTAGAATTTTTTTATTCTGATTGGGTCATCTACTGGGAAAAGCTTGAGCTTATCTTGTAGAAACCATCCAAGTTCGTTCTGCCAAGCATTCTTTTCTGATACGATAGCCCTGAAAAGCATGCCATCTTTGTGTGTCTTGGCTGGAAAAAACATGTGTAGGGCCTGGTTCTCACTTTTTCCAATTTTTTTGCGACAGCACTGTCAAATCTAGAGCAGAACACAAAATATTTGCTCTGGATGTTACCTTAGTCATGTTGATGCCTCCGCACGCGCGAAAGATGGAAGCAAAGGCTTGAAACTACGTATTTTTTGACCGTGTTGTCCCCGCTGCTATGCCCGACCCTAAGGTGTCAACCTCAATTTGTGGTATCACACTACCCACTGCGGCCGCTGACCATGTCGGCGTTTTCTCCAAAAATCACAGTTTCGCCTCAAGGTCGAAGGAATGAATGCGATAGCAAGAAATTGGAATGTCACAGGAAGAACAAGCGGCAACAAACTTGCTGCGCGCTGCTCAAGCACAAAGGACGCAGAAAAAGAAAACGCACAAGGCGAATGCGGAAAACAACTGTCATGGCTCCACACTTGCAGCGCGCTGCTCAAACACAAAGAACGACACACGAAAAGAACGCACTGATATACGCAGGACGAGCGCGAACTGTCACAGTTGTTAGTTCAACTAGCGCCTACTTTAGCTTTTCTAGCTGGCAGCTCACTCCTTTCGCAAACGCAGCCGCTGCAACGAGGAAAGTGACCTCAGTGCGGTCTATAGCTTCAACGCAATTTTTGTGGTGAAAGCACAATACGAACAAAACTCCCCCTCAAGAGATAAGCGAGTAAGCACGGTCGACTACGCGCTCTATGTCAGAGTACATGTCGGAGGCGGACATCCGAACTCCGGTGAAACACTAGAGAATTTTAGAATTGGGGACCAAAGAAATTTGCGAGCCGTCAGGCCGCTTGCACAGCATGGAAGCCACCTTCGGACTCTCGCGCTCGCGTTATTCCAAGACCCTGTAGAGCCCTCCTCTGGGCGGCGAACAAAACCGGATAGGGCGCGGCCTCAAGACAAGAAAATAAAGACGGCGCTTAGCAGTGGCACGTGAAGCCACGGCTCGCGTCCCCTGCTGGCGTCGATTCTGGTCAGTAATATAAAACTTCATTTGGGTCAAGTTCCTACATATTCCGGAGGCTAAAATTACAACGCAAACGCACTTTCTCGTCCGTCTTACTCATTCTTTACTTCTTTGTCCCTGCACCCATCTCATTATGATTTCATGTCTCCGCGTATCTATTACACTATTAAAGACGATAGTCTTTCTTGGGGAACTTAAACGCAGAAATTTTGGTCTGTCTTTCTGTCTGTCCTTCTGTCTGTCTTTCTGTTTGTCGGGACGTCCCTCGATTCAGCCACTCGGCCAAAGTTGAACCACTTGCCCAAGGGCCAGCCGTCTTGAACTGCTACAGCTGTTCATACTTGTGAACGTTGTCGATCAACAAGTAAATATCATGCATATCTGAGGTGCAACATCACTAGGTAAGTATTAGGTGGCGTGTTCCTTTAATAGAAAATGCATACATACGTGATTTTAAGGACCCTAGTTTCTTAAGCTGCGCTGAAAATGCATAAGAATGGAAGCTTGAGCGAGTTGGTATGCGTTCATCTTTGTTGAAACGGCGCTCACTAGACGACGACGAAGTAAAAGAAGGCACAGGACAGGCGCTGCCTGTCCTGTGCCTTCTTTTACTTCGTCGTCGTCTAGTGAGCGCTGTTTCAACAAAGCTGAAAATGCGACTGCGCTGAAATTTGCCTTCCTCCTTGCCCTTCGCACGAGCTCATTGTTGTGTTTCGGTTTCGGTTCTGTATTGCACTGTACGAATGCCATGGGTTGGTGTTGAAAATCTTTAGTTTTGAGAAGGCCAAGAAGGTGAAAAAAAATTTTTAAAAATGAAAAAGCAGCGTTGTGGGCGGCCTTCAGGCTGCCGGTTGTGGGCGCCGCTCTGGCGTTCCTGTTTTACCCAGGCGACGTGTAAATAAAAGAGTGTGTGGAGAGTACTCGTTGAGTGCGGACGTTTCTCTGCTTCAGCGCTTCGCGCCAAACCGCGTTTTCGGGCTGGCTGGCTTCCCCGCCGGTCGCGTTGGTCACCGCCGGTCTTCGCCTGCTGCTGCGCCGGGACTACCAGCACGCAACACAGCACTCATGTTTCCCGACGTATTGCCAGATGGCGTCCATATCTCACACAGCGCCTCTTCTATCGTCTTTACACGACATTTGCAGCGAAGCACGCAGATACGCGGCCAATTTCATCTCTGTTACTCGTTTTGGTTTAGAGCTATTGTTGTGTGCGCATGTGCGGTAAGGTTGCCTTGGGCTTAAATATTCATTGGAGTATGAAAGAATAAAGCAGTTGTTAGTCAGCGCTTGTGTCGTACTTTCTTTCCTTCGCGGTTGTCTTGTGGTTTGCGCTGGGATTTCTGCATCAAGATTCTGGTAATGGTCTAAGATATATACCATGACTCTGGTTCAGCCATCTCGTTTCATCCATCCTGTGCCATAAGCGTATACAAGAACCAAAGAGTTCCCATTACCTTGCGCCGCCACGGGACGCGCTTCATCGCCAGCGATACGACACAAACATCGCGCGGGCAACAGAGCAGCATGGCCCACGTCTCGCATAATATTAATTTCGCCACGTGAGGTGTCCCGTGCGTGCCAACCAACGCCACGTGCGTTTGTATTCTGCCGTGAGTACCCTGGAGAACGAATGACGCATGGCGTCTAAGGCAGAGCACTGCGGAGCGAGGGGTCACAGGTTAAATTCCCCGGTCACGCGCTTAGAATTTTCTTCTTCTTATTATGTTTATTATGTTTTGTAGCTTTTAAGTATATATACATACATATACAAATACGGGACATGACGGCGACGGCAAAATATACCGAAGGTGGCCATATAATTGCTATCGCAATAATATGAGCGCGCAATCATCTGCTCACGCCTGACAAACGCTGAGAGACCTCCAGCCTGCTGCTGCGTTTTCGCGCTTCATTCGACTGCGATGAGTCATCTTTAGGCAGAACGTCAGCGTGGTGTCAGTACGTGTCAGGCTGGTGTCAGTAAGTTCTGCCTTTAGGGATAACGTACTGACACCAGCCAGCAAGCCTCACTACGACAGCGTCCTTACTGTGTGTCTGCTGAATGCTGTGTCATCAACCAACAAGTTGACGACATGATGAAACGTGGCATAATCGAGCCATCCAACAGTTCCTGGGCTTCAACGGTAGTCCTCGTTCAGAAAAAAAAGACTGGCCCACCGGGTTCTCTATCGACTACCGACGACTCAGCTAAATTACGCACAACGACGTCTAACCTCTGCCCTATTTTGATGATGCATTGGACTGCCTACAGGGAGCAGAATTGTTTTCTTCGTTAGATTTACGCTCCGGACATTGCTGATCACTCCACATTGGTCGCCGGGATCAAGTCATTCGTGCGCGAGGAAACTGCCCGCCAGTTCTCTGTACGGGCCTTCCCTCACTCGCAGCATGTTGAGCTGCCGGCGACCACACTGCTACCTCCCTATATATATATATATATATATATATATATATATATATATATATATATATATATATATATATATATATATATATGCGTGGGTAATCACACCAGTTCTGCATTCACGCATACGGAGAGTCATTCGCTTACCTCTTACGGTGAGCTGAACCCTTTGGTATTGCCCTATAGTTGTTACGGTAAGCTCGGCTGACCTATAAATTGAGAAACATGAGCTTAGTGCGTATCACGTAGCATTGCAGAAGCGCTTTCTACACACGATGCTTAGGTAGCGGTTTATCCATGGCTCTAAATGTAATTCACCACATGCACTTTGCGAAATCTGTTATTTCTTACTTACATCGCCTTCTCTACTATGTGATAAAGGCTTTCAGACAATCACGTTCAAGCACCTTGTTTCTCGCATTCATTAATCTTTGTCACACTCTCATGTCGGGTGCTTACCGTACCTCCCGCAATCAGATCGCGGGTTTTACGTGCACAAATTCGGATGCAAATGGGACGCGTGCGGTGCCAGTGAACTAGACCACATTTTCTTCCAGCCGGGCTTCTTGTGCTCCTGTACGTAAATACATTGCCACACCGTCCATTGACATGAATCTGCGTTGCTCGCAGTGGCCCGTCTCAAGTTCGCAGATATTGACCGTTAGGGGCACGCAGAAAACAGACGCGCCAATGCATTCCCCCTGTAGCCCGGCCACATTCCGCCCACTAATGCTGGGAGGGGGATGCGCGCATCGCGTTCCATTTGGACCAGCCCCGTCTCAAAGTTGCTTTTTGCAGCGAAAGCTGTTATGAGATAATTTCACCGGCCGTTTTTGGCGCCGTAGTTGTCCGCCACCGTCGCCGCCGCTGGTGTCCGTAACCAGCATCGCTCGAAATAAGAAAAAAAAAACGAAATAAGAAAAAAATGCCAGGATGGAACGAGGTTCGAACCTGGGCCCTCCGCGTGGGAGCGCAGTATTCAACCTCTGAGACATGCCGGTACTTGAAACTGTATTGACGTGAACAGCGCGTGTAATACACAAAGGACGAGGAACAGACGAGGACTAGCGCTGACTTCCAACTGAAATTTATTAACACAAACATAGAAAAACGAGAACAAGTAGGCACACGTGATCGCCGCTCATTTGAATTGCGCATGACGGCAGGCATGGAGAGGGAACCAAGAACCAAAAGGAATTAATAAGCAAAAACCACGAAACCGCGAAAAAACGTCAGGTGAAGCAACCGGAGTGTGTCTAGGTTATCTGGCCGGATGAACTTAGGTAATCTATTTCTTTTTCAGTGAGGGCGATTGAAGGTTTGCTGATACAATTGCCTTTAGCGATGGCTGCAGCTTCAATGATTATGCGCGTGCTATCCTGACAATGCCTAGCTAGAATCTGTGTGTTATCAAATACTGGAGCGCACCCGCATTGTGAACAGTGCGTTGCAAGGAAACCTTCTGTCCCTCTGCGTACCTTTTGGTTATGCTCCTGCAAACGTACGTTAAGGCACCTGCCCGTCTGGCCGATATAAGTCTGTCCGCATGAGAGTGGAATGCTATAAACAACGCTACTAGAGCAGTCAACGAATTTGTTCTTGTGGTTAATTTTGCATGCGCTTTCATCCCGTATTAGAGGGTTAGTCCTGACACTCAGCTCGGACAGCTTGTTGCTCTGTTGCTGATAAGCTGCGGGAAAGGTTCAAGCCGTCGAGAAGGTCTCCTGATCTTCAGGCACCAGCGAGAAATAAGGTGGCGGTTATCCCGTATAAGCATGCCATTTCTCACAAGCTAAAAAAGATAGGTGAAAGGGCGGACATCTCAGTCGTATTTTCGGCACCGCACAAGCTGTCCGAGCTGAGTGTCAGGACCAACCCTCTAAAACGGGATGAAAGCGCATGCAAAATTAACCACAAGAACAAATTCGTTGACTGCTCTAGTAGCGTTGTTTATAGCATTCCACTCTCATGCGGACAGACTTATATCGGCCAGACGGGCAGGTGCCTTAACGTACGTTTGCAGGAGCATAACCAAAAGGTACGCAGAGGGACAGAAGGTTTCCTTGCAACGCACTGTTCACAATGCGGGTGCGCTCCAGTATTTGATAACACACAGATTCTAGCTAGGCATTGTCAGGATAGCACGCGCATAATCATTGAAGCTGCAGCCATCGCTAAAGGCAATTGTATCAGCAAACCTTCAATCGCCCTCACTGAAAAAGAAATAGATTACCTAAGTTCATCCGGCCAGATAACCTAGACACACTCCGGTTGCTTCACCTGACGTTTTTTCGCGGTTTCGTGGTTTTTGCTTATTAATTCCTTTTGGTTCTTGGTTCCCTCTCCATGCCTGCCGTCATGCGCAATTCAAATGAGCGGCGATCACGTGTGCCTACTTGTTCTCGTTTTTCTATGTTTGTGTTAATAAATTTCAGTTGGAAATCAGCGCTAGTCCTCGTCTGTTCCTCGTCCTTTGTGTATTACACGCGCTGTTCACGTCAATATGGAATACCAACTAGCCCGGTCACACACCTTACTTGAAACTGCTTTGCAAAAAGGTCTATATACAGGCTTCATGTCGGGAAGGAACCACATTAGCATATGCAATATAGCGTCGTAGAAGAGTAAAATAAGCACCAAGCACCAAACGCGAATTCTGTAACCAGGCGTCACACAATGCGAATTGCGCAACGAGTAGGTTGTTGATTGGTTCCAACCCATTACGAAGGGATCTGTCATAATTCTTCATCGTCATCAGGCACATCATCAACAAAGTGCGCATAATGCCTTACATGCGTTTAGCAGGTACCACGGCTCTCCGTAGAATGACGAAAAATGACACAGTGCCTGCTGCCCTACTTCTAAAAAATTGCAATAATTTATAGCGTAGTGGGTTTCTCGCAAGTGCACATGTATTGGTTGCCAAGGAAGCCGATAAGCGCATGATCCATTTCCTCGGGGCCTCAATAAAGGTCTTCGCCCCCCCCGTCTCTCTCCCACGTCAACGTATGTTATACAGCATGACGGGAGAGGGAAATAGCGACCGGGCGTCACCTAATGCAAATTACATAACTGGTGGGCCGTTTAAAGCTTCCAACCCATTACAAAGGGCTGAGCCATAATTCTTCATTGTCATCAGTCGTCGCTTCAACAAAGTGCACATAATGCCTTACAGACCTGTAGCTGGTGCCTCGCTTCTCCGCAGAATGACGAATAATGGCTTATGATCATAACATAATGGCTTATGTTATGATCGCACTGCGACCCACCACCGTAAAGGCTCCCACAGGCTGGATGGACCCCGACCACGACTACCTGTGAAAGTGCCTCACAACTGAGCTGCATTAACGTGCAAAACGCGCGATCCCTGTGCAGTGCTCTCTTCCTTGCTGGCGTCGCTCTCCGAGACACTGGACGCGTTCCTCGGAGACGCCGGACGCGTCCGAACAGCGGAGCTGCGCCCTCCTCCTCTTAGCGTCTGAGTGCTGATAAAAGGCCGGCGCATCGAGCGTCGAGAGCTTCTTCCACATGCTTTGTGTGTGCTTTGTCCTCGTCATGTATTAAACGTTTTTTCGTTGGCTACCTTTTGGGTCATTCCAAGTGAAACGTCCCAGCCCAAAATTCGACCACCAGCGATGCTATTGAAAAAAATTGAGCTAGAAGGTATTTATGTGAGAGTGATTTTGGTAGAGTATTTTCGTTCAGAAAAATTATCTGGTCACGTGACGGCCTTTTGAAAATTCCGGCGAGATGGAAAAGTTGGGTGGGAATATATTACGCGTGCTCACCCTTGAAACTAGGTACAATGGCACATTGTGTTTTAAACCATTCTATTGTCATTTTTCTTTCACGTGACGTCACAAGAAAAACCATATATTAATTTTCCGGCTTAAATAGGCTTAGCAAAGAAGCAAGAAAACGTGCAAATTCAGACAATTTTCGTAAAACCGGCGGCAATGTTTCAGCCGCAAAAATTTTATAGCTGTTTTACCAGTCAACGTAGTATCTGCTAAAAATATTTTTAACCTTTGTAAGCTAGCGTTTATTGAGATAAATGCTTGCGAAGTTGACAAAAAATGACTTTTTGGGGAGATTCACTCGTAAATTAAGCATTGAGGCCTTCGTGATAAAAATATGTGAAAAGGTTCTTTATATGCTCCAACGTCTTCTCTTGTGATGTGGAAATCTTTATTCCTGTAAATTTTGTATAAAGCGAAAAAATAATTTTTCATGTCCACAACCAATGGCAAACAGACTCGTTTTCCGTGATTTTAGGTAAATTATTGCGATTGATACTTGGTTAGTTCTGTAGCTCATATTATTTAAGACCTTGTTAGCTTATTTGCACTGGTTTTTGAGCATTGTCAGCCTTGTTTTAGGTATGTATATATTGACCATGAGGCATCAGACAGTAGATGGACGACAAGCCGAGCCCCTAAAGGGCTACATGCTTAAAATAGAAATAACGTTTTGAACTTTTGCTACCACGAGGAGGACCACAACCTATAAGCAGAGTGGAACTTCCTTGTCACTTCCCATGTCAAAAGCGCATGCGACGAGGTTGGCGGCCCACTGAAACATCTGGCAGCAAGAGCAAGTCTACGAAGGCCATATGGTGGTCAGATTCCAACACCACATGCTTTGTTTGGCTGGACCAAAAGTAATGTAAAGAGTGTTACAGTGATTTGGTTGCCACATTGCAAAATTCAAGAAACGAGAACCCAGCTCGCTCAGAGATTCGCCATGGTGATCTCTGTCAAAGGGACCCGACAACTGTACCATTTCGAACCGCCTACTCCTTCAACACTGTCCGCCGCGGTGGTGTAACAGTTACGGTACTTCGGCTGATGACCCGAAGGTCGCGGGTTTGATCCCGGCCTCGGCGTTCGCGTTTCGATAGAGGCAAATGCTAGAGGCTGTGTACTGTGGGATTTCAGTGCATGTTAAAGAACACCAGACGGTAGAAATTTCCGGAGCCCTCCACTATGGCGTGCCTCATAATCATGTCTTGGTTTTGGCACTTAAAACCCCAGATACTGTTATTACTTTTTCAGAACAACGTGTTGGGATTACATCATTCTCCAACACTCATGAACTTCAGTGAGAAAGCCCGTATGTATGACAAGGTGGCCTACTTTGACATTAACGATTAAGGTGTGAGAAAATGCGACCAGAGGACGGCACATCGGAAAGCAATAGGCCTGAACAACAAGAAATTTACGTTTTCAAGCCATAATTTCCTTTTGCAAGTGTTGGCAAACCATGAAACGCTGTTCTCATGCTAGTGTGAAACACCCGAAGCAAGAAATCATGTGATTCACACATCCGTGTGGCATAAAATGAAGCAGAGTCAGCCAATAAATACCACTGCCAAACGCTAATGCCCATGCTGTGCTCGTCTGCCTGACTTCCCCCTAGTGCCAGTTATGAAGGCACGAAAGTAAGCTAATTCCGATATGCGTATACGCTGATGCGAAATAACGCTGCCATAGTTTGCTTGAAACACTAACGGAGCCCTCATGCAAGCCCAAAAAATCGCTGAGAAAAAGCACGCGTTCTGCAGAAAAGACAGACATCGGTAGTGCATTCCAGTGACATTGGTTGTGGACGTCAAAAATTATTTTGTCGCTTTAAACAAAATTTACAGGAAAAAAAATTGCCACATCACAAGAGAAGACGTTGGAGCATATAAAGAACCCTTTCACATATTTTTATCACGAGGGCCTCCATGCTTAATTTACGAGTGAATCTCCCCAAAAAGTCATTTTTTGTCAACTTTGCAAGCATTTATCTCAATAAACGCTAGCTTACAAAGGTTAAAAATATTTTTAGCAGATACTACTTTGACTGGTAAAACAGCTATAAAATTTTTGCGGCTGAAACATTGCCGCCGGTTTTACGAAAATTGTCTGAATTTGCACGTTTTCTTGCTTTTTTGCTAAGCCTATTTGAGCCGGAAAATTAATATATGGTTTTTCTTGTGACGTCACGTGAAGAAAAATGACAATAGAATGGCTTAAAACACAATGTGCCATTGTACCAAGTTTCAAGGGTGAGCACGCGTAATATATTCCCACCCAACTTTTCCATCTCGCCGGAATTTTCAAAAGGCCGTCATGTGACCAGATAATTTTTCTGAACGAAAATACTCTACTACAAATCACTCTCACATAATACCTTCTAGCTCAATTTTTTTCAATAGCATCGCTGGTGGTCGAATTTTGGGCTGGGACGTTTCACTTGGAATGACCAATAACGAACATTTTTCCGCGGTCCCCTGAAGTTCGTTATACCGAGATTTCACTGTACCATGCGATCAAATGGGCGAGCTGGGCAGCGGAGCGGCTGCAACGTTGCCAGTAAGGTGTCGCGGAGGTGTTTTGCCTTCTTGAATGTAGTGCAAGACTGGAAGTATTTCTGCACAAAACAGTATATATTCCGTGCCAGTTATATCGCTGACGCAGCTTTGCATAAGTTTTCAGGGCGCCGACGTGAGCACTTTGGGATCTGCATGGAAATTCGTGCGATGTCCGAGCGCACATGACGAGGGACAGCAAGGAGCCATTTCTGACTGTCTCGCATGTAGTTGCGCTGGTACAGGTGTTGTCTCACACGGAAAAGTTGACTGCTTGGAGGCGTTGCACGCTTGTCGAAGAGACAACAGATGGATCGCTAAGGTAGTCCAATTAGCAAGGCAAGGGATGGGTCTTTGCGCCGTCTCCGAAGCATGTCAGCGGAGCTCAGCGGTGACAGGGTGTGAAGAGGGGCGATAGAGAGCCACATCTGGTGTCACTGGTGAGCGGGAGAGCGCATCAGCATCTGCATGCTTGCGACTGGAACATATACGACACAAATATCATATTCTTGCAAGCGTAGTGCCCAACGGCCCACGTGCCCCGAAGGGTCTTTCAAGGTAGAAAGCCAACATAGAGGCGTGGTGTTCTGTAACAACATCGAAAGGACGGCCGGAAAGGTATGGCTAAACTTCATCATGCCCAAATTATTGCCAAGCACTCCTTCTCTGTCACAGAGTAATTTAATTCTGCCTTCTTCAGAGCACAACTCGCATAAGTGGCGACGTATTCACGTTGGGCGTCTTTCCGTTGTGCCAAATCTGCACCTAGGCCCACGCCACTTGCGTCGGTGTGAATTTTCCTGAAAGCAGTTGGGTCCCCAGTGTGAAGGAAGGTGGTGAGGTCAACATGTGGCACAACTGGCGAAATGCGTCATCACATTCAGGCGACCACGCAGGAATACCTTTGCTGGTAGTAAGCAGACTCGTCAAGGTGCGATGACGGACGCGAACTACGCATGAAGCGATGAAAATAGAAGCACAGGGTACGATAAACTTCTGAGGGTTTTTGATGGATGTGGGCTTGGGAAATCGGTGACAGCTCAAAGCTTATCGGGATCCGGAAGAATGCCATCTTTGGAGATGACATGTCCCAAGATGGTCAGCTTCCGCGCGCCATATCGGCACTTCTTGATGTTGAGCGGTAGCAAAGTTTGAGATTGGGCTAATTGGTAATCCATCTTCAACAATCAGCGCGAGAACAGACAAGGGACAAGAAAGGGAACATAAGCAGCGCTCGTCTATGTTCCCTTTCTTGTCCCTCGTCCGTTCTTGCGCTGATTGTTGAAGTTGAGCGGTAGACCTGCAAAAGTGCGGCACGTGAGAATGTCGTGAGATGAGCAAGGTGTGTTTCGAAATAGGTTGGAAATACGGCTATGTCACATCTAGATAACACAGGCTGTCCTTCCACTTGAGGCCTCGAAGGATGGTATCGATCATGCGCTCAAATGTTGCAGGCACGTTGCAGAGCCCAAATGGCATGAAGTTGAACACGTATAGGCCATTGGGCGTTACAAAGGCTGTTTTGTGGCGATCAAACTCAGCCTTTGGTACCTGCCAATAGTATTGATGAAGAATGACCGCATGATCATGCACTGCAAGGCCAGCAAAAGCACAGGCTCTCGCCCAATCGCAGCATCGGTTGATCTCGTCTTCTGCTGCAGGCACATACCCATTGGTGCATCTGCTCCATTACAAATACAATGGCTTTTCTATGTATATAGTAGACTCTCGGTAAACGAAACATGAAGGGACCAGGAAAATATGTTCCATTTAACAGCAGTTATGTTTCCTGAGAAATGAACATGGGTGCAGAATTCAAGTACAAGACCAATCATATTAGAGGCAGTTGTATCATTTAAGCACCAATTCTGTTTGAGATTTTCATTTACTGAGAGTCTACTGTGCACTCAAACTATTTACAGCTAGGAGTTTTGTCACATATCTTTTCCTAGTTAGTGCCCCATGTTGTTTGTCCTGATGACTATAGCTGAATAACCTCATTGTGTTCCTTCTTTGTGATTAAGATGCTTTCTATAGATGATAACTGCCTGTCATTCCATATTGGAATAGTGCCCTTTCCTTTCTGGGCAGGATTCGTAGCAGTCCTTGAAACGTTTGAACACTTCCTTAAAAAGCTGCTGTGCTTAAAACCTTGAAATCCCTTTTATTTTATAAAGTGCTTCAAAATTATTGAGCTTTTCATTCACATAAGCTTAGTGTAATTATTGGCAAAAATAGGTAAAGATACCGACCAAGGTGAAATGTTTCTTTTATACTTAAAAAGTTGAGCGCAAGAGTGACTAATTTGTGTATCTGATGAGAATGGTTATAGCTGATCTGATCATGTCTTTGCCGTAGGGAGCCATCTTGTTTGTGGTGGCTGGTGATTGTTTTACGAGAAAAGCTTATTGGGCTCTTTTCTTTATTGCACATGCACAAAAAAATTTTGCTTGTTGTTTAAGATAGTGTTCTGTTGCTCTCATCATATTGCTTCAATTGTTGAAACTACTTTATCAGGGCCTTGCAAACTCTGAAAATCTATTTCCACAAAAGCTGCTACGAACCCTGGCTTGGGCATGTTGTTTCACAAAAAAAAAATATATATCTGAAATACTCAGTTACAGTCTTCATGCCTTTCTTGTGTAGAGATCCCTGCCACGGCAGCATCTGACGTTGCTTGGTGAAGGATGCCTTCATCCGCTTGATGCCACCTTTTTTATTGCTGGGAGGCATGCTCTTGGAGAGGCTGCCGTTTTTCATTTTCCTCATGTTCGCTGCTCTGTCATTATTGGAGATGTCATGCCTCGACTATTGCATGGGTATTTGCATCTTCCTCGCTGAGCCAACTGGATTATGATTCTTTGCTTCTAGTATTTCCCCAATCTCCCCACATAAAGAAGGATAGTGGAAAGCAGGATGTTCAGTGCTGCACTGGCAGTATTAATGTCCCTTTTTTTTTTCATGCACAATACATGAGTGGAACATCTCTTCTGATAGTGCTGTTATTAGAGCTTCTGTATGTGCGTCCCTAAGCCAGCAGAGTTGTTGCAGATGGTCTACCATCTTGTGTACAAAGCAAACTAAGGTGTGGAATGGAAAGCTATGTCGCATCCTTAGGAGCAAAACTTTTAGCGACATGATCTACATTACGCAGTGTCTTACCCCCGCTTTATCTGGGATACTTGTGGATCACTTTATTACAAAGTTGTACATGTGAGCTGCGGTGGTTGTTAGACTTATCTGAGAGAATAGAAATATCCTGTTGCATTTGCTAATACATTGCCTAGCTCTGGAGCCTGTTTTTTTGTGCACGGCATAGTAGTGCCATCTGTCAAAACACATGCCAAACACTGAATGAGTCCAAAATGAAAAAAAGATATATATTGTCGTGCAATTCTTGCACTTAAAAAAAAAAGTAACTAATTTCAGGTGCAGTTGTCTTGTCTTTAGTCATTAAAAATGTGACTGAATGTACGGGTAACATGATGTTGCTATTTCTAACATTTTTATCTGTACCTTAGTGGTGGCTACTTAGCACAGTGTTTTAGTGCCGGGTACACAAGTGGCTTGCGTACGCAAGACGTCGGGGCAGCGGTACTGCACATGCGCGAGACCACAAGCACTTGCATTCTCTGGTCATTGGGGGCACGCCTGCGGACAGCCAAAAAATCGCTGCCCCTAGCAGGTCACGTTACCTGGGATGTCAACCATGTCATTCTCATGGCGAACAGAATTTTTGAGAAACAAACCAAGCTGATACTGGCCAGGTCAAGCAGCTCAAGTGCAAAGGCGCCTCATGGCTGATGGGTTGGCAAAAACAAGGCCGATCATACTGCCACAAATAAGAGATACAGTTTGGTCGTAACTTTTTATACATTTAATGATGGTGGATTACCAGAGCCGTTGTACAGAGCTAGTAGTGACATCCTGTGGTGTTTTGTACAAACATGCCTACTTCGAATTTTTTTGCACTCTCGTTAATGTTCTCTTGAAAGGAATTATGAAAGTACTGTGAGTTAATGGTCATCTCACTGTAAATGCTTACACCAGCAGTTGATTAGGGCATGTAGGTAACTACAGTGTTAGCTTTGTGTGTATCTGGTTAGGCTCTGCATCGTTAGATGTCATCGTGTGACGTGTCGCAACTTCGACACCTATAAAAATCTTTTTGCCTCGTGTTAGTAGATAGCTTTGTCATATTAATTTGATATATTTTATTGAAAACAATTCATTTTATGTCACCACGTATGATTGGTTTAAATATTTTAAGAATATAAAAATACAAACCCATCCAGACTTGACAAGATGATATGGCATTGTGAGTGCATATGACCTTCGCATGGCTGCGTTTGGGGGACGCACATCTATAACGCCATTCTACTTGCGCACACAACCCCACATGTACGCAAGCTCTTGGGGCCCCTGGCACTTTGGCACCCGACACTAAAACTCTCCACTGACTGTGAGTCTAGGAAACCATGCGACTATCTTTGATAAATGGGGCTCAAGCAGGGAATGAAAAAGTAGGTGCACCACTCTGGCTCCCTAGAGATACCTATTTGAAGTAACTCTAGCTATAGCATCCATATAAACATTTGTTACTTAGCTTACTCAAGCGAGCGTTCGCTTGATACAGAGTCAGTATGTAGAAGGGTTCAATGGCACGCTAACCCCCTCGTGCGCCTCTTTGTGTCTCCGTGCATATGTCTGACATGTTTGATATTTACTCTTTCATGCTTTTCCATTTCATCTGTATAGTTTTTCATTAAATTTTTCATTCATCTTGTTTGTGATGTACCCCTGTAGAATAATGCTTTTATATGCATGTACTAGTTTCAATAAAATTTTTAAAGATTAACAGAATGTGCATTCATTATAGGAAGTGGTTTGGGTCCTTACCTGCAATTAGCTCAAACTTTTCTGTGAGCGATGCACCGGTAGTTTAAAATAAACAGCACATGGGAGCAATGCCATGCACCTATGTTGCATCGCAGCACTGGTATGCATCAAATTCAAAGCATCACCATCGACACTACAACATCGGTGCTCATAGCCTGGCTACTCACCTCATTTCATTACTGCTTTTAAACCACCTTCCTATTCTATTCATTTTACTCTTTGCACAAGCCGTTTCTATTTAATCATGGAGGTCAGAAGGCCAAACAAAGAGATGCTGGTTAGTTTGGCACCAAACCAAAGCTTTTGGTTGCCAATCTTCGAAAAAATGGTAGGGACGTAGTGGGACAATGACATGATGCTTCTCCAAATGCTCCAATATCCAATGCTCCAAAAGCAAATCCACCTACACCCTGCTACATTTTCGCAGATGTGCTTACAACCTGCACCAAAAAATGTTTTTTGTTACCTTAAAAAAATGAAAGTATTCTGATGATCTTGAGGCACTTTGCTATGCAAATAGTGTCATTCTTCCATCTACCAGCTGAAAATTGCTTTAACCTAGATATGGGTGCTTGTCTGGTTGAAGCAGGATAAACCAAGATGGTGGCCAATGAAAAGCTTCGAGGCAGCAATACGGTGGCTACAGAATCGAATATAGCATGTTTATGTTGAAATTTTAACTCATGGGGTACACTAACAGCTACTCATCGTCACTGAACCCAGTGAATGACTCTTCCAACTCTGCGAATGGCGAAGCCAGTGAACGGCATTGTCCAACTCTTCATTGAAGATGGGCCCACCATCCGTGAGCTTGCCCACCATCTTCTGCTTGCCGTAGTTGACGTGCTTTAGAGCGTCATACTTGGAGTCCGGTTATCCTGCCGACGTGCTACGTGTCCGGCCCATATCCATTTCTTCTTCTTGATTTCAACTATGATGTCCTTAACCCCCGTTTGCTCCCTGACCCACTCTGCTCTCTTCCTGTCTCTTAAGGTTACACCTATCATTTTCCTTTCCATCGCTCGCTGCGTCGTCCTCAATTTAAGTTGAACCCTCTTTGTAAGTCTCCAGGTTTCTGCTCCGTAGGTAAGTACCGGTAAGATGCAGATGTTATATACCTTCCTCTTGAGGGATAGTGGTAGATTACCATTCATGATTTGATAATGCTTGCCGAATGAGCCCCAGCCCATCCTTATTCTTTTAGTTATTTGACTCTCATGGTTCGGCTCCGCGGTTACTACCTGTCCTAAGTAGAAGTACTCCTTTACAACTTCCAGTGTCTCGCCACCTATCGCAAAGTGCTGTTCTCTGCCAAGATTGTTCCACATTACTTTAGTTTTATGCATATTAATTTTCAGACCTACTCTTCTACTTTCCGTATCCAGTTCAGTAATCATGAGCTGCAATTCGTCTCCCGCGTTACTCATCAATGCAATGTCATCAGCGAATCGTAGGTTACTGAGATACTCTCCATTAACTCTTATCCCTAACTCTTCCCAATCTAGGGCCCATTAAGGGTAACTGACTGGATTCCAAGAGATGGCAAACGCGTGAGGGGGAGACAGAAAATTAGGTGGGTAGATGAGATTAAGAAGTTTGCAGGTATTACGTGGCAGCAGAAAGCACAGGACCGGGTTGATTGGCGGAACATGGGAGAGGCCTTTGCCCTGCAGTGGGCGTAGACAGGCTGATGATGATGATGATGATGATGACTTGGAGTCCCACTCATGGATTCTTTTTGTCTATCTTGAAATGCCGAGAGGTGCAGCTCACATTCTTTCCCTACGCGCGGTGCCACTTGAAAACTTCGATCTTCCTGGCGACGGTGTAGGAGGGCATTGTGCGGCTAGCGATTGCACTCGTGCAGCTAACGGATTGCCCCTAGAGGTCTCATAATGGCTGCAATGGGGTGAATATTTTGGCTGATGCTGGGTGGGCCCTTAACATATAATTTTCAGAATTCTGAAGTTTCGGACATGTCAATACTGGGCGCTTATGTGGTATTTTACAGTAGTTCTACTTCCTCCACCGAGATGTAGAAACTGTGGTGATACTGGTGAAAACTGTTCCCTTCATTAATTGAGGTGTACAGACCAAGATTTTTTTGTGGTGGTGAAAGGTATTTACACTTGGCAAAATAACAATTGACATAGTATGTAAGTTATCAAACTTGTTACTTGCAGCATTATCTGATGTTACCCAGTCACCTTTAACACCTATATTATGGGAACAGCTGTTGTTTTCTTCAGGTTGGGCTTCCTCCATCAGTGAGCTGTCATGCTACCCCAAAGCAAATTTTCGAACCTTGAAATATGTCCCTAGATGCTCCAAAAGCTTGTTTTAACAGTGGAGCTGTTTAAGCTGGAGGTTCGGTGCTGAGGTGTTTGCAAAAACTCGGGCGGGTATGCGCCACTGGAATTGGGCAAGCCCCACTACCGAGTACGGCCTTTCTTGTCTGAAACAGAGAGACAGAAAGAAATAGAGAAAAAAAAAGAGAGGAAGAAAGCATAGCATAGCCATGTATAGTATAGTATAGCAAGGGGGGGGGGGGGAGGGAAGTGGTGGTGAGAAAGAGGGAAAGTAGGAGGGGAGGGGGCACAGCAGGAAGAAAATCAAAGAGCGAGAAAGACAGAGAAACAGAAAGAAAGAGCCACATATAGTATAGTATAGCAAGGGGTGGGAAAGGGAAGGCATGGTGAGAGAAGGGAAAGGAGGAGGGGTGAGGGTACAGCATAGCATAGCCATGTATACTATAGTATAGCAGAAAGGTGGGAAAGGGAAGTGAGGGAAAGGAGGAGGGCAAGGCCACCAGCTCTGCCAATTCACTCTTCGCACCAGTAGTGCGTAGCTGCCCTAATTTTTTATGCTCTATAATGCAATGCACTTTTCACAGTTTCAGAATCTTTCTTCAAAATTGCCTCTGCCATTTAACCTCACAGTTGGAAAATAACAAAAATTAACCTTTTCAAGTGAGGCAGCTAACCATAGCGCAAAGCTTGTTGCTGTACATTCACATTAATAATCATCGGCAGCATCTAGGTCTGGATCTCTGGGTAACCAGCTAGCAACTTTCAAATCTACCTGCAAACTTTATCAGTAGCATGCTAGTGCAGAAAGAAAGGTCCAAACTTCATTCTTCTTGCATGGCCTATGCTGGTGTCATGCAGTCAAGACAAGGCGACAGCAGTGCACAGCGTGCCATTAGTTTTCAGGGTCGGCAAATGCAAACAACACCCATGGCCTCGACTATCTTGAATTCATAAGGGGATATCATATTTAATTAATTTACAGTTTTGATCTAGGTTATGCTTGTTGAATGGTGTACCACTTGGGGTGCCGTCAACCAGTGGTGATGACTGTTTCTTTCATTTGGGCAGCTACCACCAGCAGGCAGGGGCTACTAGCATATATAAGCTTGGTACCATGGGCAGCTGCTATGGAATGGCATGTCACATCATGTCACATCATGTCACATCATGTCATATTATGATTTAAGACTAAAGCCTCGTTACACACACTTAAACCAGGCATGGAGGGTTTCGATCTCCTGCACTGAATTAGGAGCAGAACGTTTTGTGGCATATCAGCAAAGTATTCTAATTCGCTTTACAAGTGTCATTGTTGGTTATGGTTGTGAAATTAGCCACAAACATCTGATTTGAATTCGTGTCCTATGATTGATGATTAAGATAAAACGTAACGAAGCTACTAATTTATTAATCAGCAAATTTTGTCCTCCTTTGTTGTGAATCTTGGCTAGAAGGAACTGCCATTGTGCCTTGTATCCCCTCTTAACAATTGCCGAGAAGAATTTTTCCTTGAAATACCCATAGTATAGTACAACCCTATCTTACGGTAGTGTTTACACTAGTTATTAAGACGAAAGCCTTAAGTGCCTCATCAGATGCCGGCCTTGAAAAATGTGGAGTGTGGTACCAAATCTCACATGAATTTAATAAAAGATCGCGTAATATAAATCTGGGTTCAAGCTGGAATCGAACCCAGGTATTCTGCGTGGCAGTCAAGCATTCTACCACAGAGCCATGTTAGTGCATGAAACCACTTTGGAAAAAGGCCATATACGGTCATCATGTCAGGCAAGGAACCACATAAAGAGACATAATATTGTGTGGCAGAAGAGTAGAATTGCACCAATTGTCACACCATGTGAATTGCATAATGAGGGGGTGGTTGAAAGTTGCCAACACATTACAAAAAGCTGAGCTACAATTCATGATCATCAGCATCGTCAGCTACAGCAACAATGACACTGGCATTGAAAACGTGGCGTGTGGTACAAAAACTCACAGACCACTCAAGCTCTAATGGTAGTGGGGGTGATGATGATGGCTTTCGCCTTCGATTCATCTTGGGCAAATACATGAGGGACTTTGTGAGTTTTTTTCCCTCACTATTTCTCATTCTATGTCCTAGCTACTTCACTGCTCCTTAAAAGATGATGTACCTTTGTTCATTCAACCTACATTGCTGAAGCATTTCAATCAGTTTCTGTTTGCTTTCTCTTACTTGGCGTATTGCATATATTTATGGCTTTCTGTTTTTGTATGAAATTCTGCCATGACAACATCGACGTATTAGTAGGCTTAACATTTTCTTCTTTGTATTATTTTTACTTTGCTAGGGTTCCAGTTGTAAGTTCTTTGCTGATGTAAGACAGTCACATTCTCGGCGGTTCTGTGAATGTGGCAGTCTTTCAAATTCTTTGTTTGCCATCTTTTGTTTTCTATACGATGCTTCACTTTAACCTGTCAATGTTTGCCGATAATTTAGAAGATTTAGCACACTGCTATTGTTATTTCATTGTTAATCAGGTATTATGTATTTATTCTAGGCAGAATTCAAGTTTAGTTTTCGGCAGTACATAATAATTGTCCTTTCTTTGGTTCTTCAATTCAGTAAATATGATGCTGCATTTTGGGCACTTTCTGTTGGTCACCTGCTACAAAACTGGAAGCAGCTGCCATGAATTATTTTTTGTTTGCTGAAAAGCTTGCTCCAGAATGTTCTTAATCATTGCCAAAACTACAAAAAGTACCCATTCTATTTAACGGATGTGGTCTTTCTTGATCTATCTTTATCTTTCGAAGGACTTTAATGGAGTAATGCATGTGAAATTATTTCTTAGGCTAAACTGATGGGAATGAGCAGAAAAATTGAACAATAAAGTGAAAAATTGATGGCTATAAATCATAGCAGTTGAATGTTGTTTCAGATATCCTGCAAGGGTCTGTGTTAGGTTCTGTATTTTTCGTTAGTTTACTGCATTTTTTAGTGTACTGCATTAGTATTTACTCTAGCTCTGCCGCTGCTATTTGATGCTCTTACTTTCCTGCAATATTTAAATACTGGAATATACTGTCAATGTCTGCAAGAAAGCATCAATATTGAAGTATTTGAATATAAGGTAAAACTAGTAGCATGACAAGGTTTGTATCCCCCCTTTTATCCCTAGGCTGCATATAGGGTGTGTCAGCTAACTAGCACCAAGTATTAAAAAAAAAACGGGTGCTACGCGTCTCGGATGGTTGTAGTATTGTTCTGAGCCTTATAGAGCATGTCGGGATATTTTTTACAATCCGCCAAGCTTGGTAATTAACAAAGATTGCCTAATGAACTTTTTAAATAGTAGCTCTTACAAAAAATCTCGAATGCAAAAGTTGTAGCGCTTGTTCAGAAACATAGGATTTTTAAAGTTATGCTAAGACAATTCCCCTGCTGAATTTTTTTCCAGCCTTTCTTTAAACCGCGAATTTTAAAAAATACACTTGACTGCTGTCTAATGCACGGCGCTTTTAGCGTCCTCAAATGTAAGTTGAGCGAATTATCAAAGGCTGCTCCGCGGTCTTTTTGCACCTTGGCTCCTCTGCTCCTTTGGCTTTTTAAGCCAGAGGAAGTGTGGCACATTTGCATTCTTGTAATTTCACTTGTATGATGGATGAAATTGTTCACAAGATCATCCCCCCCCCCCTTTTTTTTTTAGATTGTAGGAAACCTGTGAACATTGCAAAAATTTTACGTTTTTTGCAGTATTGCCAACTATTTTTTTTTTTTGTGTGTGTGTGTGTGTGTGTGTACAGCAAACTGACAATATTTGATACTTTCGAAGAAAAATACTACTGAATACATTTAGTGTGCTAGAGCTTGTTAATGCATGCCTTATTATATTAGACTATTTGTTTAGACACTGTAAGTACTACCGTTTATTGGTGAAGATGTTGTGGTCGAGAATGGCACTTTTCCAAGGATAAGCAGTTAACTTAGGTGACATCTGACAAGACCTTCACAGAAATATAATTATTTTTACAGTATGCCCTGTTTTTAATGCTAAAATTTATTACTTTATATGCAATTCACCCATCCATGTGCTTTATGCCATTGCAGTAATTGTGTATCGGTTGCACCATCTTCTTACTGGGCATTCATTTTTCAGAACACTGTGATTATTATGTATAACAAGGGGGCACGTTGTGAAGAGGAGTGTGGAAGCGTGTGGCCTGTGCTCGGCAGCTTTGGCATTTAGTGCTCGCTACTGGTGGCCCAAGACATTGGCTACTTGCAGTGGGCAAAAGGGGTTGTATACAGTGAATTACCTGCTGCTGTGCTCTGTCCACTTAGCTTATAGCAGCTATTCAAAGATGGCATTTAAAAATGTTTCTCTTACGAAGAAGCAGAATTTCTTTCAGTGTAAGGCTCACATCTGTAAAGGCTCAGTCTTTACTGGTTCTTTACTGGGAGGAATTAAAATTGACTGTTTTGTTGGCATTCTTCTGTGCTGACTGTGATAGCAGTTCATCTTTTACTAAACAAGTGTCATCTTCTGGAGCTCCAGTGTGTTTCATATGAGCAGCAGTTCATTGTGTGCACCACCCACTGCCTTGCATGCACCACCAAAGCTTTTCCTCAATTCACAATCACAACCACGGAATGTGTGCTATGTACTTGCTTGCCTGTTCCGTTTTGTAAAGGATCCGTTTGTAAGGCTGCAGTGAACTCTCCAGCTGTTCTTTAGAAAAAAAAAAGTCTTCAGAATGTCTGAGAAAAGTATGTCGTTGTACCTGTGTTGTTGTGTGCATGTGATCTTAGTGTTGGACACTTGTTTACTAAATTGTGGCCCTCTTGCATCTGTTGACTGCTTGGCTGTATATATGTGGTGTGGGGCTCATGTACAAATATGCATGCTCTCTTTGCTTTTTTTTTCTGCATCTTTGCTTCTTCTTCGCATGGCAAGCACCTACCGGGCTCATCTTGTCCCTTTAGTAAGTTGACCATTGTATTTTAGTTTCACCTGCATTTGAGTGTGTGTAGGTGTTGAATAATCATGCCTGCGGTTTACAGTTGATGTTCCAGGCCTGGCTTGTTATTCCCATGGAGGCACCTTCTGTGCAAAGTCAGCGGCACTTGTGCTCCTTGTCCAAAGAGGATCGTGAGTGCGACAATGATGACAACAACAACCTTGACAGGATAAGTCATGACGACGACCCTTGGGAGTGGTATGTTCCATCACATTATGATGACCCCACTGCAAAGAATTCAGTGTCTGATCTTTATCAATTCAGTGTCTTTATGATCTATCAATGTAGACCGTGTACTCATTGGTGCAGGCTTGTTTGCATCTACTTTTGACATGGCCGCTTCGTTCTTATTTAAAGATGTACAGGACTATAAAATCAATTCAGCAGTAAATCAAGATGTTAATGTTTCCTGCCAAAAACAGGTGGAAGGAAGGGGGGTGAGGGCTTGGTGCATTTCTGTCAAGCAATACTTGACACCACCCCATACTGCGTAAAATTTTCTATGACTACTACTATCTCATTCTGTGACATAACATTATTAAGGGCACAGTGTAGGGCCTATACCTCCCATGTATTTTAAGGCTTTTTCAAGATCGATTTTCTCTGAAACTACTATATTTAAAGCGTTCAGGTTTGTTTCAATTCATTCGTCGTTGTCTCTTCTTGCAATGGAGCTACAAATACAATTGTACTTCAGTTGCTGACATTTTCGCAATTTTTTTAGCAGAGAAAGTAATTTTTGTCTGTTTTTTTTTAATGAAATTGCCAAAAAAAAACTATTCCACATATGTATATCATTCTAGTTCAGTAGCTGTATACCATTCTAGTTCAGTAGCGTGGTATATTTATGCAGCTTGCGCTTCCATACAGTAATTAAAGCATCGGAGAAAGCCTCATTTAATTACAAATATGAACTGTGTTGTGGTCAAATGTGAGGTGACAGACGGTCACGGGACTGAAGAAACTGAGCGTTGGGTGAAAGAAAACGATTAGTAGTAAGTTAATTTCATCATCTTGAATTTTATAAGCATGCATTCATGTGTGCATATATCCGTTTCATTAAACATTGTACAACTGCTCCATATTAAATACATAAATATTTGCATTTCAAAACGTGGGACTGGCAACTGCACTAAAAAGCAGATTTGCTGCTCCAAAGCGGGGTTTTATCTGCTCCAGAAGCTGCACCAAAATGTCTTCGATCAATCACATCACTGCTTACAACAAAAAGCTCACACGCGTGCCTTGATGTGACTGCTTCTGTCAAAAATAAACTCCAGTTCATGAGGTTTCCATCTAACAAGGAACGTCTGCAAACACAGTCCTTGAACCATAACATTGCATTGTGAATAGCATGGAGATGAAGCCTTTAAAGAGTAGAGCACTTATAGCATTGCTTTCTAGCTACGCATCGCTGTGGCGTGGCAGCTGCATGTTATATGAAGCTCTTCATGGTGTTATGCAGGAGTTTCATTATCAGTAGAAAAGTATTGAAGGACCCTGGTAAGGCTATAGGATTTAGGTGCTGAGCATGAGGTTGCAGGTTCAGCCCCCATCTTTGGTGACTGCATTTTTATGAGGGCAGATTGCAAGAACAGTTATGATCTGTGCACAAAACCTAGTGGCATACATTAGAGAACCCATACCGGTGAAAATGAATCTGAGGCCTGCCACTCTACATAGCCCATGTTGACTTTGCATGTTATGTAGACCCCATGAATAAAATAGGTTATTTTCTTTATACTATTTGTTGACATTTGCTCAAATTGATTATTCAGCAATTCACTTACTATGAGCAGTAATCTGAAACATTCCACGAGTACACAGGTGACTTCACTGAGTGAAGTTGCCTGTTTATGTTCAAAATCGTGAGAGCTCAATAACAGCTTCTTACAGGCTGGTGCAATAAGCTTAATTTACGGTACATTTAGCTGGGCACTGCCGTGCTCTTCCTCAGGTTGCAACAATGCGTATCCTGCTCTTTATTCAAGCCAGAGAAAGTGCATCCACACCACACGTGCAGCCTCACACCAGAGCAATAGAAGGCCGGAAGAGGATATACATCACTGTCTTTTGTTGCTAACAAGGCATACACCGTGCATGTAGCCGCGGCTGACATCACGCCAGGACAAAAGCTGGAGCAGACGCATGATCAGATGTCAGTCGTACACTGAGATGGAGCGTGGTTCTCTGAAAGGACTAGCCAAATATATTCAAAGCGCTCTATTTCAACAAGCCAAATGTGATGTGAGTTGCCAGAGTGCTCTGGAGCGCTCGAAAATGACCAGCCGAATGTTTGACTGCTGTTTACGGTGAAATCTGTGGGAGCTAATCTGTTAAATCAGCTCAGTGCTGAAGACCCTTGAGCTCTTAATATGTTCATTGCACAAAATGCAACCTGTTAGTGACAATGAAAACAGCCTGGACAATAGAGGGGGCAGTCAGAATCAGTGGTTTCACAAAAGTTTTATGTTGAACAAGCTAAATTGCCCAAAATATTTTCTTTTCTCAAGGTTTACCTCTCGCTGGTAATATTGAAATAATGGTCTTACATATTCTGATTTTTCAGGTGGAATGTTATTAGGAGTGTGGCTGGTGCAGAAAAGCGCATAGGTGTAGCACTTCGGCTGACTGCTGACGTGCCATCCCCAGAGACGTTACGTCGCTGGTTGGGGGAACCTGTCAGATGTATTGTGATAAGCACCTCAGTCTTCCTGACAAACAAAAGGGGCTTTCCTGTTTTACCCCGAGCTCACCAAGTAGTTATTCATCAGTTTTTCAAGGTTAGTGAAGCATTTTAGACTGTTCAGTGAAGGCCATAATTGAAATTTTGTATGCTACGAATGGTATCCAAAGCAATATCTTAAAGGGGTATTCACGGGGCTTCACTGGTGGTGGCATCATTGTGCCTTTATCAGGCACTGGACTCTGGCATTTCTTGTGGAGACAAGGTTACTTTTTTCATAACTTGCTCATGGGGCACCTGCTGTGACTTGTGCCATTGTGCAAAAAAGTTTAAGCCTGAAGTGCAATGATTATGATTTTTCTGTTGATGTGGAGTGTGTTGATGCCAACACTACAGGGCAAAGCATTGCCCGACTGCTAAGTTTTTTGACAATTTAAGGGGGGACATGGTGTGTGGAGATATTTTCTGTATCTTATGTCCAATCCTGATGAAATTAGATAGACTTGTTTAGTTTTTCATGCTGATTTCAAGTGCACAATAATTTTTCTTGTAAGCAAACTGGTTTACGAGATACACAAAGCTGCCTCTCTATTGTTTCCGGAGACAATAGGAAAAAAGCCGTTCAGCAGAAAGTGAATATTATCAGATAGCTAGATGCTACTATATGCAATAAGTGCAACGCTGCAAACAGTTTTCAGATCGAATCATAACTAGTCATTCTGCAGATGATCGAAATTCAATGTTTGTACCATGACTACCGTAAAGAAAAAACAAAATCAATTTAAAAAATCTCTGAGCAGAAAATTAGGATTCTGCTCTCAGCACTTTGTGATACACAGCTTGGGCTTTATGTTAAAAAAGTAATTACAGCTCTAGCTTTTCTAGATCATGAGATATCACTCCGACAAGCTAAATAAATGACCTAAAAACATTTAACGTTCAGCTCGTACTCGTTGCACAGATCTAAACTGCAGATGAAATACTGATCCTATAAGACTTCTCTTAGGCTTTACATGCGAAATAATAGCTGTAGATGTCAACAATATAATTTAAAAAACACTTTTTTCTTTGATGATTATTTGGTTTCCACAAGGCCATGTCCCCCCTTAAGAGTGCCTAAATACCCACAACAGCTTCATGGCTTTTATGTTTTGTCTACCAGGATGGCTGTCTTCTTGTTCCTCTTGGCAGCTCTGGATTGTTCAGTGCATCATCATTCTGTCATATTCTATCATCATCGTCTTTTAAATTAAAGCCTAGTGAAGTAAAGATGATGTCCTTGGTTTGCATTCAGTGCGCCTACCAGATAGATTTTTGCTGTCATTCAATGAGGAGTGGAGATGTCAGATTTAGCAATTTTGCTTCTCCTGTCACGCTTTTGTCCGCGCTGTTGAGGACATCGTGGGGTCGTCGTATCCCCAGGTTTGCGGTGAAATCGGGATCGAGAATTTCCACATGGTACCCAAAATCTTCGGATTAACCAGGCTGGCGGCAGCCACCGTTTCAAGTTACAGTAGTCTCTCAGTAAATGGAAATTTCTTGAACAGAATTGTTGCTTTAGGGGAGACCCTGCTTCAGAAACATGTTTTTTGTTTTTGAGCATATCATTATGAAACTTTTGCAGCTTATGCACTTTTATGTGCTGATTTCAAACATGCAATTATTGTTCTTATACAATATGTACACTCAAACCTCATTATAACAAAGTCGCATCTGCCACGAAAATAACTTCGTTATATCCGAAAATCCGTTATAAACGTTTATTTGTAACACTAGCTATTACAAGACTATTATTCATTTACTTCGTTATAACCGATAATTCGTTATATCCGTGTTCGTTATAACGAGGTTGGAGTGTAGTTCTGAAACTATGAAATAGTTTCTGTATTGTTAGGAGCAAGTTTTATTTCTAAACTGTGAGAGTTATCAAGCAAATCAGCATATCACAATAACCTGGAATGAATACTGTATGCAGTAAAACATGAATGGATGTTCTAAACTGATTTGAACAAAAGTTATGGTATGTTGAACATTTGCAAGTGAGTGATGTCAAGCTGGGTCAAACTGCGATCAAGCTGAGAATGTTCATATAAACCAGAACTTTTGTTCAAATGGGCCTAGAACATCAATTCTTATTTTACTGCATACAGTATTCATTCCAGGTTATTGTGATATGCTGATTTGCTTTATAACTCTCACATTTATAAATAAGTCTTGCTCATAGCAATATACATGAAATATTTGATATTTTAAGAACAACAAATTGTACTAGAAAAATAGTTGCATATTTGAAATCACGACATTAAGATACATAAGCTGCAAAAGTGTAGTAAAAATGTACTCAAAAATAAAGAAATACGCATCTGAAGCAGGGTCTCCCCGTTAAATGGAATAACTGCCTCAAGTGTGATTCGTTTCGTACTTGAATTCTGCACCCTTTTTCATCTCTCAGTAAATGGAACTCCTGTTAAACGGAACATATTTTCCTGATCTTCAGGTTCTGTTTAATGGGGAGTCTGCTGTATCCAGTCATATTTGAATGAAGAAATACAGAACCACAAAAATTCTTCAAATTAGGCGAGATTTCGCGTTCAAATTATCAAGGCTTTACTGTATATGGCAGAACTACCTCTAAGCTTGCCAACTTCACGTTGTTGCACACATTTGAATCAGTGAATGTGTAGAACGTGCAGGTAACATCAGTGGTATTGCGAGGCTGAAACGTAGAAAGAATATGATTAGGTCATGACAATGAAAGAATGAGAGGGACACTGGAGAGAAATGTTGACTTAGCAATATTTATAGGTTAAACTTCAGGAACATTTAATGTGCCACTCTTCATGCACATGGAAAGTTGATAAGTGAGTGAAAGTGAAGAAACCACCTAGACTGGGGCTGCATTTTATGATTAAAACTTGATTTAACGAAACTTGATTGTACAAGGTTCCCGATCTAATGAAGAAATTGCCATTCTCCGGCAGCGGCCCATGGGTTCAGTGTTGTCATCAACCTGAATTAACAAAACTATGTAACTTTGCTCCTAACCTGATTTAATAAAGTTTTTCCTCAAATAAATGAGTAAAAATTTGGTGATTTCTTTCTAATTTTGACACCGGCGGATTTTTCTTCAAGCGTGTGCCCTAACGCTGTTGAGTTAAAATGTGTAGCCACCCTAGTCACAGCCCTAGTTTTATTTTGAAGAGGCTGCGCGCTGTGCCCGTGCATGAAACAATGGACT
Organism: Rhipicephalus sanguineus; assembly: GCF_013339695.2. NCBI lineage: Eukaryota > Metazoa > Arthropoda > Arachnida > Ixodida > Ixodidae > Rhipicephalus > Rhipicephalus sanguineus. The sequence goes on from NW_023616045.1 coordinate 39,971, forward strand.
CAACAGTCGGTAGTGCTCTTGTGCATGAGATGGTGTTAGGGGCAGCTGTGCTTTGTTGTTCCTCTAAATGCTCCCACAGGAACACTACGGTGGTTGCTTTTGTTATTTCATGGTTTATGCAAAGGATGGCACTGATCGTCTCCTTGCAACTTTTTTACTGTGCCTGCTCGCACAATCACTGCATTCATTCTCCCTGTCTTTGAATATCGGCAGTGTATCATAGCTTGATGTGACAGTCTACCTGGTCTGCATCACCCGGACATGGGAGGGTTTATGTGTAAGCTGCCCTCGCGGACTTTTCACATATGCAGGTGTTGGTTAGCAGCAAGTAAAATGCCGCGGTAGCCTTTGGGTGTCGCCACACTACAATTTTAGATTTCTGAGGGCCTAGAAATGCCTTTCTCAACTTTACGAACCTCCCGAATTAGTTAAATAATTGGACTGTGGTCATCTCTTCGTTTAAAAATTGACTTTCAACTGTATATTAAAATGCTGACACTAGCCTAGGCATAATTCATCAATTAAAAGACCTGCTAGGGGCTGTGTGAAACTTCGTCAGTAAAGAATGGCTCTATTGCATACTAGGGGAACCAGATACTCAACCTAGTGAGTTTTAAACTTTCTTCACATCGAAGCTGGCCTATGTCAAAGCTAATTTTCAATTGTGAAACAGCACTGACATATTAACTTTATGGTTCAAGGGAAGCTTCAATATTTATTTCTGCTAGAGTGGAGCTTTTCCTGCTAAAGAAATGAAAATGAGGTAATTGAAGAATATCTTACAATTGTAAAACTGCTTCCATGTTGCTCTTGAGTCTCTATAATGGCTTTGGCTAGAGGCTACACTGGAAAAGGCAGGGTAGATGTACCGTCTAGGATTCCTGATATGAAGCACCCTTTTGCAAATGCCGTCAAGTGATATTATTAAACTAGTGACCTTCAAATGATGCAAAGATGCTGAAGAATGTTACACATGCTGCTCTTTTTGTCTTATTTGGCTGACCAGCTTGGAAGCCAGCTGATGGTTGATGGGAGCTGTCGTCACGAACACATGAGGCTGTACTATCAGTACCTTGACCACCTTTACAATGTAAGTAACAGAAAAATGTGTCGTGGCATTAAGCAAGCCCTTTATTGTTACCATTTTGGGCTGTCTGTGTAGCAGATTTTGAACAGCACTATCCAGTGAATGTTAAGGCCAGTTTGTGAGTGTCCATGTAGCTTTACATAAGTTACTAGAGTCCATGAGCCTGGCCAGAAATATATTTTTTTGGAGGTGGGAGGTCCAATCTCCTTACATATATATGTATGTATGTATGTATGTATGTATGTATGTATGTATCCATGTATGTATGTATGTATGTATTTATGTAGTATGTGCATGCATATTGCATGCACCATTTGTATGTCATAGACACACATACACACGCACGGCAACGCTTTAGGGAGGAGTGGGGATTTCAATGCTCCCTCCCTCAACAACTCCTCTGGTTACTGCTATGCTGCAGAAAACTACAGTGCTGTGATCATTCAGGTAAACATAAGAGTGGTGGTTAGTAAATTTACATAACCTTAGTGCTTGTGGCTTCAAATGTTCCTATAACATTGTTTATGGCTGTTCAAAATTGCATAAAAACACCAAAGTTCATGGAAGTGTGTCCCATATTTTTTACCTCCAAGCGCTCCCTCCACAGTATCGTTTGAAAGCACAGCGTTTCACATTTGTGTTCTCACCCTTCTTGCATATGGTGACCACATAGGAAAAGCACTAACGACGAAAATCAGGGGCCAGTCTGATTAAGTTAGGGATGCTTGCTTCCCTGTCAGTGGCACAGAGTACAGGCATGCTGATAGGTGCCTTCTGATTTGGTGTTGCTACATTAATGGGTGCACCCACGCCACCAGTGGAGAGCTCGCCTGCTAGGCTTATTAGCAGGCAAACAACCTTGATGAATCTTCTTGTAGCAAAGTCCAATCTGCTGTAAGCCTTATCTCGTCATCCGTAGTGGTCCACGATCATAAAATCCACGATCCTTTGACCAGTGTTGTGGTCCTCTCCACAGTCCGATGAGTTGGTCGTCGTCTGTGCCCAGGTCGTCGCGCTGCTGACATGGCATTAGGCCCATCAGGCCTAGTGAACTGTTCGGCCCGGCATGGCACTTCTCTGCTGATGTGACCCTCTGGGAATTGACTGCTTGCTAGTGCTATCTTTGGAAGTGAGTGCTGCAAGCACGTCTGGACTGTGTGTGAGTGACTACAGTGTCAACAAAAAGCCTCTTTGATGTCGATGGCCACACCTCGGTGCACCAGCATCACGACCAGACGCTTGCCATCCTTGTCACCAGTATACGGCTGACAAAATAACCTTCCTTCACCGGACCCAGGTTGACAATGCCAGCTCTGAGCCCTTTTTCGGCCAATTATGGCTCGGGTCACGCGTTTTGAGCCTCTGGAACTTTCTTTGCTTTTCTGTGTTTTTGCCTATTCGAGCGCTCTTGACTCTTCGTTGTCTTCTTTCTTGCTGCATGCCTCTTTTTTTCATGACACCTATCACACCCATTGGGCCTTGTGTCCTACAGTCATAGATTGAACAGGTTCCCAGGAATGATCAGCTTCCCATCCGATGGTTCCTGGTAGACACAGAATGCCAGACTTGGACCTTGCTCCTACTCACTGGTGCCTGGTTGGTTGCCCTAGTTGCTGGCTTCAGATGATTAAGGTACTGCGGATCTTGGCTGTGTCTTGGCTCGCCTCTCCTGTCATTACAACTTTTGGGCGTGTGCTTTGTGCTTTGTGCTTGGCCCAGTCCAGTGGTGATCTCATTTCTGAGAGACCACCATTGGGCTTCCACTACTAGTCCATGCACCGTGAGGATGTGGCCAAACAACGAGCCTCAAACATTTTCGTCTCCATCGAAAATGTGGACCCCATGGCTGGGATTCGATCCCACGACCTGTGGGTCAGCAGTCAAGCATCGTAACCACTGGACCATCGCGGTGGGTTTTAACAACTAAGCTGTTTAGCAAATCGTTCCTTGTGAGTCGATTGCAGAAAACTATCATCATCTTAACGGGTATGTGCCACTGTGCGGCTACCTGAGAATGAGTACAGAGAGAGAGAAAGAAAGAGAGAAACAAACAGAGACTGAAAGGAAGACATAAAGAAATAGTAAGAAAAATTCTTCCTGCAAAAAAAATTCTTCACAAGGCGGGATTCAAACCTGCGTATCCTATATCCGAAGGCGAGCGTCCTAACCACTCGGCTATCCAGGCCACGGTAGCAGAGCATAGCATAGCCTTGTGTAATGTAGCGAGGAGGTGGGAAAGGGAAGTGAGAATGAGGAGAGATGTGGTGGTGAGGAGAAAGGAAAGGAGGAGAGAGTAACACGTAGCACAGAAAGAATGAGAAAGAGAGAAATAGGGAGAAAGAAATGCAGAAAGAAAAAGAGAGAGAGAACATCGATGAAATAGAGAGGAAGATAGAAAGAAAGAGGAAGTAAGCGTCTCGTCGTCTAGTGACCAGATATCGCACTAGAACACTGCACGGGCCGATTTTTCCGGCCCGGGCCCGGCCCGGCCCGAAAACTCCATGCTCCGGCCTGCCTGAGCCCGGGCCCGGTCCTGAAAGGTTCGGGCCCGGCCCGTTTAGGACACGCCTCGCCGGCAACGAGAAAAGCTCTTTGACGGCGCACGTTACTGCGCCCGCCGCCGTGCGCTCTTTTTCCTCGTTTCGGTTTGCTGTTTTCGTGCTTTGCTTACATCTGCAATGACGTTCGGCAGAATCGAGTGAGTATACGTGACTGTGGGAGCTATGTGCGGTAATTCTAGCATATGCCATGTCTGATGTCAACGTAGACTGCGTCCGCGCATGTTGGCGTCGTTCGGGAGCTCATACTCGCATTAACTGAGTATTTAAGGATGGGTTACGTTTGTAAAACACGTGGTCAGTAACCACTCACGGCGTGCCCCTGACTGCCAGAGGATGGGCTTGGTTGTCGGAATATGCCGGGGGCTTGTTCTGAAAGCAAATTTTGAAGCGATTTCTTAGAAAAGAAGTGCTTTCATTCGTGCATAGCCAGTGCCTAAGCGAAACGAGGTCCCCGCCATCTTTTACGTGAAAATTTGTTTTCATTGCGAAGTTATTTCAAATGAAAACTCGTGTCAGACGTGTACAGTGACGGTGTGTTGAATAAAGGGTGGTTTAAATAAAACTAATCAGTCTGTGTGTGTTTGTGTGTGTGTTGGTTATTCCCAGAATCCCAGATCGCTTCTCTAGCCTCATCACTCCAGTTGCCAGCCTTGCACTCTAGGAAACGAGTGTCGCTATGGTCTGGCGCCTCACCACTAGTAATGGGAAAATCAACAACGGCGTTTGCCCTGTGATAAGAGTCGCTTCGCATCTTGCACTTAAACTGCACGAAAAACAGCTCCTGAGATGTTAACGACTCACAAGTCGCGTTGACCAGTCTACGGAGTCACGCAGGCGGAAACAGGCGCAGCGGGTATGCGAGTGTAGCTGCATACTCGAAATGTTTCCCTAGATACAAACCCGCACATCTTATATTCACTAATCTAGGCAGTTTACCGTTGCTTTCCTTACACGGTATCCAAGAACGTCGTTCACTCACTATAATGGTCGAAACTTATATTAGGAGTTTCTTGAAATTACGTGTAGCATACCGATGGAGCAAAATTGTAGACGTCTTGTACTGGGCAATTTCTGTGCACTCCAATGCACTCTAGGTGGTTTAAATTACCCGGAGCCCTCAACGACGGCGTCTCATATAGCCTGGGCCCCTTCGGGAAGTTAAACCCCACAAAACAACAAAAACAAAGCCAAATAACGTACACACGCAATTATACAGATACATATGAGACCCGGGCCTAATACGGGCCTGGCTCAGGCCCGAGCCCGAAGATCACGGGCCCGAGCCCAGCCCGGGCCCGATCCAACAATCCCTTACCCAGCCCGGCCCGCGCACCAGGCCAGGCCCAGGCCCATGCAGTGCTCTATATCGCACCACCTGGCCAAGCCACGCCCACCGACAGAGGCATTGCGCGCAACTTCTGCTGTATTGGCCTCGAGGCCCACCACTGGAAACGCCGGCGCCACCGTCGGCGTGACGTGCTTGGCAGGATCACGTGGTCTCAGCGGCCGCGTCGGCTGCTTGTGGAGCACTGCCGCGTACTTTGAAAACGAGTTTCAAGTGCCACATGCGCTGTGGTCTGTTCAAATCTGAAGTTTTCTCTCATTTTCTACTCAATTGAAACCCTGTAATAGAGCGGCTGCCTCCGAAGGCGACGAACATGTGGCTCTACCGCTTGGTGCCGCAGTACCGGGCTTACGCAACGGAGCCCAGTGTCAGCCCGCACTGGTAACCGCGGGACAAGAAACTGAGTGAAGCATGGGTTGTAAAGCTAAGGACCGGCAAGTAGCCATCGACTGCGAGTCTTGTGTGCAACAAGCACATCCGCGACGAAGACTCGTTACTGCGTCGGGCTGCTATGTTCGGTGAGTAGCCGACAGCGCGCACTGAGACGATGGCTCGCGCGCGCTTCCTGCCGGCAAATGATGCTTATCTGCCACAGGATGGAAAAGGCGCTACCATTTACCACGTGCGATGCCATCTCAGAACCTTCTCGTGCGACCTCTTGAGCGTCGGCCCCGTGCTCAGCGTCCACAAAATTGGCTGCAGATGCGCAAGTCATTGATTAGATATGTTGAATTAAAAAACGCAAGGGTTCCTTATGCATTCGCCAAATATGGACTAGAAGGCGAAAGCCATCTTCTTCTTCTTGTCAGTAGTTGTACTGATTCTCCCGCCGCCCCCTTCAAAGCGTTCTGCGCCTAACGCGGTTTTGCACGGCATCCGTGACCGATCACGGAGGCAATGCAAAGCGTCCATGACGTGTGAATACGTGATAATGTGACGTCATAATGACGCCACATATTTTGGCGATCTGTGACGTCATGATGACGCCATCACGTGATGATTATTTTTTGCATCACTCGTGCTGACGCCGCCGATGCGGGACGTCAACAGGCAATCTTTCCATTTGATGAGGCATCTAGGGCTTTCGCTTTCGTAAGCTACATAAGTTTTGCATTGCCTCCGTGATCGGCCCACCGATCACGGAGGCAATGCAAAGGGACCCTGTCGTGTGAATACGTCATCATGTGACATCACGTTATGTCACGTCATGGTGATGTGATAATGAAGTTACAAATTTAGGAGATCTGTGACGTCATCATGACGTCATATGGTGACGTCATGACATGACGATCATTTTTTGCGTCACTCGTCTTGACGCCGCCGACGGTCAATCTTCCCGTTGAAGAGGTATCTAAGGCTTTCGCCTTCATAAGCCACGCGACGTTTGCTGGTGGACTAGCGAGAGTCAAATGCTGCGGCTGTGTGCTGCATTTATATTGGCAATAACATTTTTTCAGTCGAGCTTGCGTTCCCCTGACGCAAACACTATGTGCTAAAAAGCCCAAATTTATTTGTGTCACTCTCAAACTCACGTTGGACCTCTCCAACCCCATGTATTTTCTTGAAGCCTCATTTATTTACGCGGAAGAGATGCCACCCTGTTGGTGTTAGACACGACACTGCTGCCAAAATAGCTGGGGTACTCGCCAAATAATTACTATCCTGTTTTGCGGCTGCTGCAATAACTTCTATTTTATTCACCGATATTTCAAGTTAATGTGGGTCCTAGTTCACAGCCGACGTTTGCAGAACAAGTCCGGCAAATGTTACTGTATTTTCTTTCTTTTCCTTGGCGTTGCATGCTACTATATGCTCGGTCTCGTAGACTGCTTCTCCTTCCACCAGCACTCTCAAAGTGGTGAAGCTTTGGTCTATGAATTTTTTGATGACAGAGAGCGGCAAGTTCACTGGAATGCAAAGGGATCGATAATTAAGGAGCATTAAAAAAAAGCGTCGCATTCGCTCACGTTTTGTGTGAGCACCAAACGAAACGAATGCACTGAATAAAGAAACTGAAGCACCAGCATTTGCCCCCTGAGAAGACCGATCAATATGCAGTGCGAGACAACTTGTCAAATGACATTGAAACGTACAGTAATTTAGACAGAAAAAAAAACCACGGAATCGTCGGGACGGCGCACAGAAGCCCTAGTTGTAACGAAATTGTTTTTGAACTGCTCTGATAGCGTCAGCGCAACAGTAGTTGTTTGTGTACTCACAAATTCTCATATTTTGCGCCCTAAAGTTCACAGCGCGGTGCCAAAATGCGCTCGTAGCAAGAGCGAAACCATCAGTACGAACATACATGCAGACGCTCATACATGCAGAGGCATCGTCAGTCGTCGCGAACCCGTGCATTCGCTGGCTTGAGGCTTCTTTCTGTTATGCTCCGTTTGGTTGTACAGGCAGTCTACTCTAAGGAGATATTTCACATAGTTTGCACTCAGCGAGTAACTACCCTTCACGCAAGAGGCCGGTTCAGGGGTCTCCAACGCGGTGATCGCGTGAAGCGGTTGCTCGGTTTTCTGCAATGAGACAGCGACTGTAGACTATCTTGTGCTTTCAGTTCGTCGAAAATGATTATTTTGACAGTAAAGAACACAGTTCCTTTCGAAAGTACTTACAGAAATGCCCTGTAGGACTTCCGCGAGGTGTTTTTGTAGAGCGCCGACAGCAAAACCTATGGGGAGCGCGCCGGTGGTATCCTACCTAGCACGCAATCGAGGTGTGTCCGATAGAGGGCGACTCCGTAACTCCTCGCGGCCAATATTGCATGGCCTGCTTGCGTACTCCGAGGAGGAAGCCGCATGTCTCGAAGCTAGACGTGTAGGTTCGACGGGGGAGTACAAGCGGCGACGCGCCCGTGCTTCACTGTGCCAAACTTTGCACGACTCAGCGCAAAATGCCCGTAGTTTTTTTGTTTTACGTACACATTTCGATATGTCAAGTTTTGTTTTTGAACATTGCTCAGGTGCCTGTTCTACTGATTAATTTTTACAAAGACGCTGTATAATGCTGGGTTTTGGCAGATTGCATCCGTGGACAAAACACGTGGAGAAGAACAATGTTCAGCGAACTGATCAACTCAACTAATCCAGTGTTTTTGTGTCGAAAAAATGGACACGACATAAAAGTAAACATAAAGGCGTATGATTTCGCCGACATGGCAGAGTCATGTGAACATTTTTGCCTGAAAGACAAGACCACTCGCATAGCAAACAAATGTCATGCCCCCTGTAACAAGGGGGTTTCTTATGTACTACAGGATTTAATTTTGAGAGTGCCATTGGCCGCCATTGATAAGCTAATATACGTCATGCACAAAAGAAGCACCGCGGTATCTTTGAGTGTGTGTCTCTTTATCCACTTGGTATAGCCAATGATGATAACACAGTCGAACCCAACTATATTGAACTCGGGTAAATCGAATGATCCTTTATGTTGAACTATTTTCAAGCACGACAATGCTTGAAAGGAAGATCTACGGTTACATCGAACAAAATAGCGGGAACACTTGATATATCGAACATTGGGCAGCGCAATACACCCCAAGAAGTGGGTTTTTCCGGCTTTTCCTTACAATTTTTTTTCTTTGCCTTGCTGAAGGAGACTTTCCCCATGCGTTTGGGGGAGTGGGTAGTGTGATTAGGAGATCGCCGCATGGAGTGTGTAGAAACTACCACTTGCCCTCACGTGCTTTCCCGCATGATTGCTTGTCGTTGCGCCGCTGGCCGGTTGTGCGGGGTCACTGTTCGCTTCTCTGCTTGTTTTGTTAACATGATGGATGCCATAAACAGAAGGACATGCTATTCTCCGTAAAGCTGGCGATAATCAATGCAGTCGAACGTGGGGAAAACAAGCCTTACATCACTGCTGCGTACAGCATCCCAAGAAATATGCTGAGTTCGATATTGAAGAACAAGGCCAACATTAGGCCAAGGCAGACTCAATGCACGTGATGAATACACATAGCTGCATATGAAGATTTTGAGGCGCTATTTAGATCGATAACTTATTTTCTCGCGCATAACTCACTTCTGTATAACCTCGCATCCCCAACTACAAAGCTCAGAAAAAATACAAATTAAAAATAAAAACCTGCGTATTGCTGTGAAGGCATTTCCTTACATCACAGAGAGCAGTGCCATGAAGTCAACTCGCGCACCGAAATTTTCATAGGAAGAATACAATAATTTCGTTAAAGTTTTAATTGAATTATCCGATATATCGAACTAATTCCCAGTATTTCTTTTTTCGAGTTTGATTATATGCAGTTCAACTGTATACAGATTCACTTTAGCAATATTCACTATGTCAGACCCACCATAGTCACAGCTTCACTGGCTTCCATCTTCACAGTAGTGGAAGGGCTCGGAATTTTTTTTATGCCTTTACCTGAATAATAGTAATATTGTTGGGGCTGTATGTCCCAAAACTACGATATGATTATGAGATCTGCCGTAGTGGAGGGCTCCCGAAATTTCAACCATCTGGGGTTATTCAACCTGCACCTAAATCTAATTACATGGGCCTCAAGCATTTTTGCCTCCATCGAAAATGTGGCCACCATGGCCGAGATTTGATCCTGCGACCTTCGGGTCAGCAGTTGAGCACCATAACCACTAGACCACCGTGGCGGGTGGCTTTTACCTGAACTATTGGAACTTTTTATTTGTGCATTACTAGTTTTTCATCCTGGTGCTTGATTATGCTCTTCAAAAGTGGCGCCACTGTAGTCCATCACGTGCTTACCTTTGTGTTTTCTTTTTTTTCAGACACAGCCTCCAGATGACCCCTTGAGTGAATTTTCCAAAGGGTTTGAAGACTATCTGCAAACACCACTTCAGGTGGGATATTCCTTTGCTTTTGCTTTCTGATATCAGAAAGCAAAAATTTTAATTACCTTTGGTCGGAATGAATATCGGCGGTAGCTTCCCGATAAAGAAAATATTGATGCTGGAACAATTGTTGGGAAACCAGATTAGCTTACAGGGCAACCCTGGTGATATTTTACTGTGTCCGGGTAATTGCAGTTTTATGTTCGTGTGACTCTTCTGTCGTGCCTGATTGCAGAATTGCTCTGCAAATTATAATACATACCATATTTATGTGATTGTAAGTTGACTCGAATGTAGGTCGAGCCTTCAAAATCGTGAAAAAAAAAAGGAAGGAAGAAGAAAAGAAAAAAGAAACAAGAATGTGCAAGCCCATTCAGTAATAGAAATTATTTTAAGCTGTTGTTGGGCTGACTATGTGTGTTCACTTGTCATCATCAAGCCAGCCCTTTTCATGAACTTCAATGCCCATGCCTTGCCGACTTTGAAGTGCGTCCTCAGTATTCCCGTTTCTAAAGCGGAGACACAGAGTTTTTACGTGGCACTTACGTGTGTCACCAGCAGACTGATCGCATATTGCATTCATGTGTGCCACAAGCTCTGGACACTAAATACTAAAAGGAGGCACAAACACAACATTGATTTATGCTGTTAGTCTAAAAAGATGGTGTTCATTCTTACTGATGTCTTACGCAACATTTGGTTCTGCGTAAACATGAACACTTGATAGGAATTCAAGCCTTACCATGAGACCCTTTTTGAATAAGTGTGCTGAATTCGTGGAAATTCTGACAGTAATTAGTGCTAATTATTAAAATTGTTTTTGTGAAGAAATTAGCTATGTGTTGAGGTATTTATTACTAGGTTGGGTTCATATGAAGTATGCCATAATTTAACAAAGAAAGTTGAACTTGCCTTGGTGTTTAGGTGTCTTTGCTTGATTTTAATTCTAGCCCCTGATGGACAACCTGGAGTCAGTGACATATGAAATTTTTGAAAAGGATCCAGTGAAGTACACAGAGTATCAGAGGGTGAGAACACATTTTACTGTGTGTATTTGAGAGCATTTTATACACCTTACATTTACTTGTTTAGCCCTTTCAGGCCTGAATTGTGAGTGCATGACTGGAAATTTTGAAGTCTTTTGGTCTGCAATCATATTGGGTCAAAGACATGAAAAACACCAACTAGGCTCATCATGCTTGATGCTGGCAGTTTTGTTGCACGATTCCAAATAAAATAACCGAGGCTTCTGTACCAAAATGAACATGTTGTCGCATCTAAGTGGCTGATAAAAAATGGTCATAGTTTGAAACTGTGCCATACCTGGCACGCGTACTAATGGTAACATTACCGTTTGTGCGTATTAGTTGTGCTTCACATCTTTGTCTAAAGTCCTTCAAATGTTCATGCGTACATTCCAAGGTCCTTGCTCCTTGCCTCTCTCCCTTGCTCCCTTCATTCTGGTGCACTTGCCTACAGCGCGAGAGCTGCATGGCAGCAGTCGCAATGGTGGTCAAGTAATAGTGGGTCCACGTGCAATGTGGGAGGTACTGAGTTTGATTCCCAGTGCTGCTGGGTATGCACTGATTTTTCTAAAAGGAAGAAAGGTACCCCAATCTGGTACTCGGTAATGTAGGTCCTCATCTTAAGAATGTAGCCTTTCCTTTCCTCTCTCTCTTTTATCTTTCACTTTTTCCCGCCCCACAATGCTGCACAGTGCTCCTTTATGGATTGCAGAAATCAGTGTCTTTCCTAACCTCAAACCACAATCACTCTCTCTCTCTCTCTCTCTGTGGCAGTCACGAGTTGATGTGACTTTTGCCTCTTGGTTGGCTGAGGTCACAGACTCCTGCTTCGCATGTTGGTTCAAATTCAAATGACCTCTTCCATCCTTTCTTCTATTGTCCCACTCACTTCTCTGTGAGCCATGCTGCCTTTGGAATGTGGGAAATACCTCCACATCTTCTTTTCCTAACAATAACCACTTCCCCCTACAAGTGGCCAAGTGGAGGAGACGTGCTTACTGTCCCACACCCTGCCTCCATTGCTGCACGCATGCTCACATCTAATCAGCAACCCCCAACTGATGATACCTACCTGCTGTTCCAGCTTGCACAGAGATTGGGCAGGCAGTGCACAATTAGTAGCTTGGCTCAGGTGATCAGGTGCTGTATTTAAAGGGGCTCTCTCCCTGAGGTTCAAAACTACTTTTTATTCAAAGAAATTTCTGGTTCCTGCAGAATTCAAATTGATGAGGTTCCTCTGTACTTCAACAATATTTAACCCTTTTAGGGTCGAATTTTTGTTGAAAAAAAAAACTTTTTTTCAGATGGTCAAATTACTATAGTGCAAATTTTGAATGTACAAAATGTGCAAAGTAGAGAAAAAATTGTAAAAAAAAAAAAATTGGGAACAGTATTTTGGTGTCATCATCACTCAGAATTGCAAAATGTTCAATAGTATTTCAGAGCATGGTATTCTTTTAAGCATGGGTCTATGCACAGCACCTTATAGCAGTCTGCACACATAAAATGCGTGTCTGTTCTCCTTCTGGAGCAGAGCTGTGTTGGCACACACACGGCATTTCCTCTGCTTATGGCTGCCTTGGGCAGAGTACACTCAGTAAACAAGGAGAGCAAGAATGCCTCATGAGCGTCCGTGATAAACAAGCTAAAAGCTGCACCAATAAAGATGGAAATACTAAACTTAGGCTACCCCTGCAAGGGAGTGCTGATAAAAAATATAGAAAATCAAGTTTCTTGCACCTTTGTTGCGATCACGCGGCGAAACCGAAACCACGAAAGGGCGCTGCCCATCGGCGTTGCTGCACACCGCGTGATGCGCTGAAGCTAGAAATCAGTTGTTATCTCGGCAAGAAGGTAGCACAGTCAAATTTCAAACGCTTCTTGTAAGTCCTAGGAGGTGGCAGCACTCCTAGTACTTACCTCGTAGTGCGAAATTTCAAATGGAGGGTCGAAAACGTACGTGTATGGCAAAGACCTTGCTGGACAGAAAACCACCGCCGTACATGTATGGCAAAAAACCTCAGGTTTAAACCACTTTCTCCTGGTTTGCTAATGTGCAGGCTGATGACCTGCACTTCACATCACCTGGTATGAATAAACGACATGCTTTCACCACTTCAGATAATGTCAACAGCCAATAAAATAACTCAAGTCACTAGAATACTGTGCATACAGTAGCCTCTCGTTAAACAGAACCTGAAGGGACCAAGAAAATGTGTTCCATTTAAAGGGACCGACAACTGATTTTTCTCGACCCAGTTTTTTTACGGCGCGGACACGAAGCTCACCCTTCGTAGCGTTTGTAGCTGCAGTGGTTTATCCGAAAGCCCGTAGTTATTTTATAAGCAGTATTTTTCGATCTGAAAGGCTCCAAACACGCATGAAGGCTTGCTCCAGCAACGCTGAGAATTGATAGCGATGCCGCTAGCCCTTGTGAAAGCTGTCGTTGTTCTGCTTCGCAGGAGTTACTGTAACTATGCTTAACCACCTTTATTTTGAGCTTTCCAACCATTTTAGAAAATAGCAAGCTGTCACAATGAGATGTGTGGCTTTATACACCTTCCCGGTATTTGTACAGCGTTGTGTGCGCCTGCGCCCAAGGTTGCCTGCACCTGTTTCATGGATGGCTTCTCCCGGCGTCGTTACTCTCTCGATACACGAGCCAAGCCAAGTATCGAAAACGTAACTGTGCATATGCATGGCCGCACCGAGTAGCAGCGCGCGTCATTTCTGAGACGAAGTGTAGGCAGCAAAACTCTGTCGCTCCAAAATCTTAGCGACCTGGTAACTGTGTGCACGGTTGCATGAGCACGCTGAAAAGTTGCTCAAGACGCGCTGACGAGCATGGGATCATTACGTCACGCGAAGGAAGCGCCACTTTAATGCATACTACTGACGCAGGCCTATATGTACATTATTATGGACTAATACCTTTTAATATAAAGAAACGAACAATATTTCAGTACTAACAAAAAAATCGTCGGCTGCGTACAGCAATCAACGGTCACGTGGCCGTCTTCATCGGATCGTCCATGTTTTTGCCGCCAGAGGCGCCACAAGTCATTTCTCGCGACTTTCAATTAAGAATTAAAAATATAAATTCATCTCGCACGAAAAAAACAGGGTTGGTTTGAGTCAGTGCAACGGACAATCTTTACATCAGTGGAGTCAACTCATTTCATATTCTGGACAGTTGTCGGTCCCTTTAACAGGAGTTCCACTTACTGATAAATGAAGAGGGTTGCATTATTCAGGTACGAAACTAATCACAGTAGGAGCACTTGTTCCATTTAAGCAGCAATTCCGTTTAAGGGATTTTCGTTTACTGAGAGTCTAGGTATTTCTATCTAACAACTTTGCTGAATTCCTGTTTTTTTTATAGATCCTTAACATGTAGTGGAAAAGAAACGCTCCCTCAAACACAGCGTTGTCGGTGTCTCTCTCTCTCTCTTTTTTTTTGTTGCGCAATTGTTCTGAAGTAATGGTTTACCAACTTGCCCAGAATGCTGTTTTCACTTTGTGTGCTCCATTTATCGCTAAAGGATCGGATATGCATTATCAACCCATAAGCATCAATCCATTGCATTGTGGTGCAGTGAGAGCTATAGCACCATGAAGCCCCAATGTATGTTAGCGTAATCAAGGTGCTTATCAATGTCACCACTAGTAAAAAACAAGCCTAGATGCTTATTAGGCTTCGCATGCTCACAAAGGCATAATCTCAGACCAACAGCCACCGCTAGGCATTACCCTGCAGAACAAAGTGGGCCACTTGCATGCACTACACAGAATTGTACAGCACTGTACATTTTAAAAATGTAAACCACTTACAGTGATGTGATAGCTGCGCCAATTGCGCCAAACTGCGCCAATAGGTGAAACCTGCTACATTCCGCTACATTTGTGCAAAAATCCCATAATTTGTGCCGAGCATGCGCCAAGACATCGTTTTGCAGTCTTTCGGAGAAAAAGAAGACTGAACATGCTTGCAAACCATACTTCACCTACCACTGTAATTTCGAGTGGTCATTGGTGCATACTGACGTGTATACTATGTAGCTGAAGTAGTTGCTAAGTACAACCCTGCCAAACAATTTGAACTGACCCATACTGTGCACATGAAGTTTTCTACTACTACTAGACCATACTGTATTACATTATTAAGCTCAGTAAAATA
The DNA here is from genome assembly GCF_013339695.2 of Rhipicephalus sanguineus. Classification (NCBI taxonomy): domain Eukaryota; kingdom Metazoa; phylum Arthropoda; class Arachnida; order Ixodida; family Ixodidae; genus Rhipicephalus; species Rhipicephalus sanguineus. The sequence goes on from NW_023616045.1 coordinate 55,004, forward strand.
GCTTCTAACTGCTGTGGACCAAGCTACATTGAGCAGTACTTGTGTGTGCTTGAGAATAGACCATTTCGTTATAGTTAGCTTTTTTTACAAAAAAAAGGTTGTACTATTTGTTGTGATATACTTCCATAAAAGTTCGTGCAGGGTGCTTAATTTACAAGTTGCGTTTACAGTCACCGGACTTTATAAACAATATCACTCGCTGCAGTGGACTGTGCGATTTTGCTGAGAAAGCATGGTGTCCCAGCATTCAGGCATCTGTTCTGTTTCTCGACCGCAGCTACAGTTTGTTCTAAAAAGACAGGGCGTGCAAACACGGACACAAGAAAGAAGTCAGGACACCACAAACGCCGAACACAAACAACAAACACAAACAACAGTTTGTGTTTGAAAACTTGCTGAAGTTAAATACGAAGGCTCGCATTACCACAAATTTCATGGAGCACAGATTATATTTCGGGCATCAAGGGACCAAGTATTAAACCCTGTATTTTATCAACCGTCCATGAACCAGCATCCTCACGATTGTCCTCCATAAAGCAAAATCACAGTCACTTCACCATGCAGCGGAGCCCTAGGTTGTTCTCACAGTACGAACGTCATCAGAATAGTCTTTCTGTATAGTAAACAGAGTGATAGAAATTTTATGGATTGTGCTTCCAGTACTGTAACTGAAGCATCAGGGAAAGTCATATTCATTCACAAATATGAGGTGTATTCTGGGAAAATGCAAGGTGGCCTGAGGTCACAGCTCCAAAGAAACTTAGGGCTGTCCGCAGAACAGCGACAAGCAGTAACGTAATTTAATCTTTTGGGGTATTCTAAGTAGAGATGCATCTATTTGTGCATGTATCGATTTTGTTAAACATGTACAACTGATCAAGCTTAGAGACAAATATTTGTGTTAGAAAGTGTTTGCTTGGTAACTGCTCCAAAAGGTTGTTATGCTGCTCCAAAGCGAGATTTTAGCTACTCCAGAAGCTGCACCGAAGTGGCGTCGGTCGATCGCATCACTGCACTTATCAGTATTCCCGATAATAATCTAGTTGTGGTCATTTGAGTTGGGTATTTCAAGTCATTTCGAGGTTAGGTATTTGCAATCTGTTGTCTATTTGGAGTGATGCTATAGGTTTCTTTAAATTCTACTCTCTTAGGCCATCTGTGAAACACACCTGCCACAGTAGCCCAGAGTGATTTTTTTTTTTTTTTTTCAGTCCCAGCCTTGGAAGCCGCGTTTCGATGGGGACAAAATGCAAAAATTCCTATGTACTTAGGTTTAGGTGCACGTTAAGGAAGTCCCAGACGATGAAAATTTTTGCCTAGTCTCTCGCTATGGCATGCCACATAATTGGATTGTGGTTCTGGAATTGCAATCTCTGAATTTAATCGATCTTAAACCGTTTATTGTAATTAAAACTGGATCTTTCTTCTTCATTTCTTCTTATAATGGAAATCTGGTGCTCAGTGGAAGCTATAGTAGGAGGTTCTTGCGGGCTAGTTGGTTCATACTTTGACCGAGGTTAAAACTGTGCGAAAAAACGAGGACAGGCGGATGGAATAAGCAAGACGCGACGGACGCCCAAGATGTCTTGCTCGCTCTTTCGTCCTGTCCTCATTTATTTGCGTAGTTTGAACGTCAGTCAAAGTGGAAATTACAAATCCGGTAACCAACTGTCGTGACATGGCAGTTCATTGCTTGTACCAGTTATTACATTTACATTTGTGCAAATTAATGCAACTAACTGGCATTATCTTACAGGCCATGTACCTTGCTCTCATGGACAAAGGTGCCAAAGTTGGCAAGGACAAAGAAATGTGAGTGTCTGAAAATCGAATATCAGTTTTCCTGCCACGTTAGGTGTCCCAATTTGACATGGTTTCTTTTTTCACATCCATTTTTTTTTGTGTGTTACTGAATTACGAATTTTAAGACACACATATATCTCTGTATATGACATACACACATGAATTACTTCCAACAGCATTAGTCGTGCAGGAAATGTTGCTGCAGCCTTTGTTTGAACAAGAAGACTTGTATTTGCCAGGGCAGCAACTAAGCAGGTGTTGCTCTGAAGAAAAGTCTCCTTCAAGGTTCCCTGCAACACTTTTCCAAGTAGCCATCGAATGGCTTCATTAAAAGAGCTTATTGCCTCACGAATCGACCGCCGCAAAAATTTTTAGAATCCGTCCAGTACAAGTGGAGTTAGAAAGATTTGTCGCACGCTGTGATTGCTTTCTCTCTTCTCTCGTGCCGATGAAAGCGGTGGAATATAAGCAGCGAGTGATGATGGCACGGGGGAAGAAGGTACGTCAAGTGCGCTTCATGACCTTGAGCACTTTCTTTTTTTCTTCGAACGCCTGACGTACTTTCAGTGCGGTTGCGTATGCGGGCAAATGCTGGCCTTCTGCAGCGGGCGCAGTAATTACTGAGCGCGGCATGTTCAAATCAGCCAGTGGCGTGGAACTTGAGTCAATGATGCAGTGGTTTTGATTAAATAGCATCATTTGTCGAGAAAAGAGGAAGCAATTTTTAGCTGACTGAGAATGTATTGTAAATCCCAAGCCGCGTGCTGCGCTATGATGTTTGGCTTGCGTGTTCTCAAGAGCCTCAACTACCGATCGGCAGCGTTTTCTGACCATGCTGAAAAAGTGTTGCAGGGCCCTATCAACAAAATATTGATATCATTGATATTCCTTGTTGCACAACTTCTCATCGCTTTAAGCCTCCATATTCCTCTGAACTTTTGTGTATGGACCATTCATATATTGCATACAGTAGAATCTCCTTGATATTATTCTGTATAGTACATTTTTTTAATGCATATTTTTTTATTTGCCCAATAACACCCCATAGAAGGAATGTATTTTCATTTGATTGATACGATCGTGTTTTCACCTGAAATGGGATAATACGACTGCAAATGGTATTTTTGAAACTCTTAGTTTTATATAGAGCTGTGCGAATAGCAAAATTCTCGGTGCGAAGCGAATTCGAATATTGAAGTGTGAGTGCGAATCGAATCAAATATTTTTCGAATATTTCTCGAATATTTCTAGAATGTTTCTCGAATACTTCGAAGTGAAATTGCGGAAAAAAAGTTGGAGAGGATTCCTAAGCATATTCTTATGAGATAGCAACATGAAAGTGTTCCTTTTCGCTAGGTTGAGGAAGCACTGGCGGGGTGGTGTTTCATAGTTGTCCTATCAAGGATGAGGCAATGTAGAGGCTGAATTCTATTTATGTACATGATTTGGTGCAACCAAAGTGTTGCCAACAACACTTTACAAGTGATAGGCAAAGATGCCATTTCCTCAGCCCCTCCTCCTCTTTCAACTTCTGTGGAAGCCCAACTGATGTGGCGGACAAGGGTGTGCTCCCTTCAAGTCCGGAGTTCCAAATCTGCCTCGTAGACGTCGATATATAAGAACATCTGAAATTTTGGATGCTAAAAAGCTTCGGCTTCTGTTTTTTCGGACTTCTTGCCCAAACTTCAGGTCCAAAACAGCATTAATTGAGCCCCCACCTCTGCCACATCTTTCATTTCCATGTTGGAACCAGCATTTTCTTGAGTTAGTAGTACATTTGCGACCGTAGGGGAGCTTGAAAGGCAGCTTTGCCGCCATACTGGGGTGTAATGAGGTGAAGCATATTGAAAATCTAACGACCACTTTCAATCGAACGTTGACTTTCTCTTGGCAAAGTTCGACCGTAACGGAGCTTGAAAGACAGCTTTGCCGCAATACCGGGGTGTGATGAGTTGAAGCATATTGAAAATCTAGGGACCGCTCACAATCGGACGTTGACTGTGTCTTGGCTAAGTTCTACCGTAATGGAGCTTGAAAGGCAGCTTTGCCGCAATACCGGGGTGTGATGAGGTGAAGCATATTGAAAATCTGAAGGGGTAACTTTCATTTGGACATTGACTGTATTTGTTTTTGGGATGTTCGAATAGTAAAATTCCTGTGCGAATCGAATCGAATAGCAAACAGTATTCGAAAAATATTCGAAATTTCGAATATTCGCACATCCCTAGTTTTATATTAAAGTGGAAGAGATTAAATTAAGTTCTAATTACCCACAAACAACATGTTAAGGGCCAGCCACACTAGTGGAAAAACGTGTGCTGTGCGCCGGCGGTGGCAAATGATCTGCGAGCAATGGAGACTAATGAAAGCTGCCCCTTTAGTGACCTACTGTGTGGTAAAACTGGGGTCATGTGTACCCACTCGACCGCCGTTTTTGTACTCTGCAAGTACAAAAAGGCCGCTATTTTTAGCGTTTGGTGTGTAGTACTTATCCGTTTCCTTCTTAAACTCGAAAGAAGTGCAAAGAACTCGTGTGCTTGTCTGAGAGAAGTAGCGCCGCAGTGGCCGTCGCCTAGTTTTAAGCTGTACAGTGAATGAAAAAGTGGAAATTGTGGTTTTCTTGGGTGCAGTGCGAAAGAAACGAATAAGCACTGCACACCAAACGCAAAGAATAAGCGGTCCATTTGGGTATTTGGGATGACTTGCTATTATTGCAGACCATATTCTGCTGCAACGTGCCTTTTTTTTTTTAAATTGTCACGTGAGCTTCCGTTCTGACGTAACCGGGCTGACAGATTTCCTGCACATCCGGTGCACACAGTTTCGGTATCACCTCGATCGCGGCCTTGAGTTTCGGTGATTATTATCTTAAACTACGTGTTTTTTGCAATTTTTAAAAAATGGACATGTCATAAATTGTCATGCCCTACTACTCTTCTATATAAACAATGGCCCTAAAGTTAATAGTCTAAATGTTAATTAACGAACTTTTGCTAATTATTCATTTGTATGCAGCTTTAGGTGCAGCAAAGTTTTCCCGTCCTGTTGTAGAGTTCGTTTGCAAAGACGACAAGGGCTTCATTATCATAGCATTTTTATAAAAAATCTATTGTTTAAAAAAAAACACCCTGTATAGGAGTCTGATGTAATAGTGAAGTGTCAATCTTTTCAATTTTGTTGTATTGAGGTTTAGCT
>NW_023616046.1:0-38634 GCF_013339695.2 Rhipicephalus sanguineus
TCTCTCCTCGGAGACGAGTATGGGCCATGGCGCTGTTTTTTTTTTTCTTCGTAGTTGATCACTCGTGACCTTCAAATCGCGCTAGACATAAAAAACTCAGGCTCCTTCCTGCTCCCCACCCCTCTTTAATAATTAAAAAAAAACTGCAGTAAACCATAGAGAAAAAGAAACAACGTAAAAGCGGTCACTGCCATGGAACCATGTGTCCCAATTAGAGAGAAAGGGAATCGAGAGTCTGCTTTCCTTACAAAACAAATGCAATGGGTACACAAAGGGGCTGCTTATGAAAGTATGAGACTTTCGCTTTGGCTTACAACCAGCGCAGTTTGAAATGTTCGAGCGCCCTACGCAGGGCCTTTTTTTTTCTCTTTTTTTTTCTACACCCGGTCTCTGGGTTACATTCCTGAAATGTCCAAAGTGAGAAAGCTTTGTGCTAACGTGAGTACAGAATATTGCAAGAGTTATTCAACAGCGTCATCGCAGCTGCCTTGCGGAAGACGCCTTATGAAATCTTTATTTTCCACGGTAACAATGAAATCGAGAAAGAAGCCACACAGTAAATAGTTATTGAGTGCAAGCGGCCCTCTTGCGTTGTGGCTGCGCCAAAGTACACAGCTGTTGTTGCCATGCGAAGGCCCACCGGTCTGTGTCAGCTGCAAAATCATAATAATGTGTCGCATCGGCATTTGATTCCCACGGGAAAGCTACAAGGAGACGCGAAAGGTCACTAGCGTTTCACGCGTGCAATTGGAAACAAGCGCAATTTACTTTTACGAACATCGCGTTGTGAGGATTGCTCTATGCTGCCATGATATAAAATGGTATATTTGGCGACCTCATTCAATGCGCCTTTGAACTCATGATTAGAAACGCGAGTGATGTTTGATATCGCTTGATCACTTCAAACGCTCGTTGCATTTATGACAAGTTAGTCTATTGTTTTCGCCGAACTATCGTCATCTGATAACGCGAGTTCCGAAAGAATGCGCGGCTGGGGACCACGAAAAGCGTCATGGCCCTTCTTAAGGTGCAACAGGCGTGCTTCATTACTATCTAGGGGCAATTACAACATCCAACGTACCCTAAGCCGTACTACACATTAGCGCAGGTACGCACTCACTACGCACTACTACACCGACGGACACAAACTGAAAGTTCTCGCTTTGCTGTCATCATCTGCAGCAGGCAACAACGCATTGCCGTACTCAAAATCCCCACTGTGCCACAAAAAAATCCCAATACTGCACCTTCTGCGCGTCAAAAAAAGAAGAAAAAAGTCACAGTTTCGCCGCAAGGGCGAAGCAATGAGCTTCTTCGATTTACACGTCCCGGACGGCTCCGGACGGCCCCGGACGCCGGCGCGGCATTCGTTTTTCTCGGGGACCAACCGGAAGCTCCGCCCTCTGGTCCGGGACCGCTCGGATGCATCTTCCGTTTTTCGCGTGCCTGGCGGCCTGCGGACGGCCCGGGACTGTCCGAACGATTTCTTTCTGGCAGCTGGCAGACGACGGCGCGGTGCGTCACGCGTGCGGCCATCTTAAGTTGGACACGGGAAGTTTTTGACGTGCTCTTGCTCTCGTTTTGCTTTTCTCTCCGCTTCTCGAACGTTTCCGGTTTCGCATTGTTTCGCACCCATTTTTTGTCGTCGGCGTTGCGAGCCGCGTCGAGCATGTCCGTATTTCTGTAGGTCGGTGAAACACGCGCGCTGCTCGCGAGAAAAAACAGCGACGGAACGCCCACGCGCGTCTTGGATGCGCGCGTACTTCAGTAGTTTGCTTGGTAAGCTATGCCCCAACGCAAACAGGTATCATTCACGACCTAACCGTCGTTGCGGTCGGGATTGGGTCGGTGTTGTGACTGGTGTTGCAGCCATAGACGGAGCAGACGGCGTAGCAGACGCCATAGCGGACGCGGCCGCAGCATTTCTAGCACGAGTGCGCAGACGGCCCGTCGGGCGGCTCGGGACTCTTGGATCACGTGATAACGGCGCCATGTGACGTAGTTACCTTTGAGCCGAGACGTCCGCGGGCCGCCGGCGACTGGTCCGGGACGCGTCCGGGACTTGGTAAATCGAAGAAGCTCAATGAATACGATAGGAAGAAAAGCGGCCCGTGATGGACGCGCTGCTACGCTGCATAAACGTCTGCCCCCCGGCAGCAACTCTACTCGCGGACAACTTTTCTTGGCAATGAAGCGAAGGCTACAGAGCCACAATGCACGTATCCTACCGCTAATGAACGTAGTCCCACAATTGTGTCCGTATTTTCTGCATGAAATATATAAAATTCCCCTTCATTTTCTACATGTAGCTTTTTGAGACGGAACACAGCGCTCACGAGCGAGATATATGTATTTCTTTTACTTTATACGTTGTCATTCTGCGTTTTTGAGCGCGTGAAAAAGTCGCGCCTTTTACCCGTACCTTTGACGCTAAGCAGGGTTTACGTCGAAATGCAACGCTAGCCATCACTTTCCACGGGGTTACGAGACGCGCGCCAAACCGGAGAGAATCTTTCTCATTTCCACGCATTCAAATTCAACCTTCGGAATTGTCTGTCCTGTTTGAAACCTATCCCACTCCATGTATCCACCTGTCGGCTCCCTTCTTGACCTTGGACTGCATTTAGCATAGTCATTTCATCATCCCCGCTTTACCAATTTTTAAATAATCCAACCGTGTCACTGTGTTAATGCTTCTTTTATTTGAATGTTTACTTTGTGTACATATTTAGCTGCATTAAACATACTTTTGTTTACTCATTTCTTATAAGAGGTCCCCTGTACAGTCTGTTGACTTTGGGACCTCCTTCTGTATCTTTACAATCCCCAATTGTAACTACCATTATTATGTGCAAGTAAAGAACTCTGAACTTCGCGTAGCAGTACATGTGCAGACGCTCCGCCCCATAGCTTTCTCTTCATTGAAAAGAAAAGTTGTCCGCGAGTATACCGCGCGAGCAGACAGCGGAAGGGCAAGGTTCTCCCTGCACAAATGCTAGAAGAAGCGAGCGAGCTGGCCGACGACTTTTAAATTCGCCCGTTTATGGAGCCTTCATGTGCGCGCCTCCGTGACTACGTCAGAGGCACGGAGACGCGCACATGAAGGCTCCCTGCGCCCGTTGCGCTCCTTGCCCCATCTCACTGGTAACGAAGAAACGCTTATAAGCGCCTGCCGTCTCTGAGTCCTGCCAGCGGTAAAGGGTGTGTATATAACGCTCGCCGTTAGCTACCTGAAGGATCTGCTCTTAGTGGCGTAATGGCTAGCGCCACGCGCTGCTGAGCGAGAGGCTGCTGGTTCGATTCCGCGCTTCGGAAGCATTTTTTTCTTACATACAGATATACGGTGCATGACGGCGGCGACGGGGACGGAAGAAACCAGCCGAGACTGTCCATATAATTGCTATAGCAATAAAAAAAATCAGCGATGATTACGATACTGGCTAGTGCAAATTCTGAGCACAGCTGTTCAGGTGTTTTGATATTGCGATAAGTTGACGCAAACGCTTCTTCGGCGTCGCGCAACTCTCGATTCTGGCGTCAGCAGCGTGTGTTATGCCTCTGCTCGGGCAGCTCGTGTAGCAGGAGTAGAGCACTGCACGGGCCGTAATTTTCGGCCCGGGCCCGGCCCTGGCCCGGCCCTGGCCCGGACCTCGTTCAAGTTTACCCGGCCGAACCCGACCCGGTGACTCAAAATGAGACCCGGGCCTGGCCCGAACCCGAGAAAAAATTCCGAATACCCGGCCCGGCTCGGCCCGACCACAGATCAGGCCCGACTGAGACCCGACCCAGTAATCTAGGTGGTGTTGCCCGAACATGGAATCGACAGCAGGGTGTTTTAAGTGGCAAATATCTACGCTTTGTTGGTGCATGTTTTGCTAACAATTATACTTTAACATAGTTACGGTAATTTCTTGTAAAAAGGGGCTCACGGTGCAAAAAGTTGAGCGGACATACTGGATACAATGAATGTTTGTTCGGCAGTGGTATACTGTACCTATTTTTTCTGCTAATACACTGGGGATCATGAAGGGCGTTTTGTAGCAGACATTGTAGCAAGAAAAGCGATTTGCAGCACGACTTCAGTTTCGATAGGGAGCGCAATAACAACAATGGATGGATTGATGGATGGATAAACTTTATTATGGTCCATCGGCACGTGCTCTAGCACGTTGTGGGCCGCTCCGACATCGGAACAGAAAGACCAAGTCTCTCTGCTGCGTCGCGGGCCCGTTGGCCTGCCCATATAGCTGTTCTTCTAGCGCGGAGCTGGTATATAATAGCCGCCTCCCATTTCGACAGCGTGATGGCTTCGCCACCGCGTAACACTGAGCACCGCCAGAGCATGTGTTCTAGATTGGCTTGGCAGAGAACAAAACGCTCATTTCACTTTGTTTTTATTGCACTCTATAACCTATTGAAATTTATAGCATGCTTTAACCACAAAGCCAATCGTGCACCCTTCTCGATATGTAGTACCCGTCTTCACCATTGTAGCACCTTGCCACAGCAAGAGAAACAGAGGAAGAAAAACAAATTTGTGACCTTTGTTGTAAATACACTAATCTAGGCAAAGATATATATATGGAACCGCGTGCACCACGTTTATGCGTATAATCAGCCGAAAGAAAGAAAAAAACTATTTGTCATAGCATTATTTTCATATACCACTGCTAGTATATACAGACTAAGTTTCTTATTGCATAATTTATAGTTTACTTCTTCACATGTTATTGTGCTAAAAATCAAAGTATCAAGAGATTCCTGCTTTAACCACGCCATGCGCTGTTGCATCACATATCCTGCCGCGCTAAAGATTCTTGCACTGCTCGCGCTGGCCGCACGGGCGCACCACATCTGCCTTGCAAATTGCGAAGGCGTCGGCAGTCGTTGTTCTTAGCTTCCACCACTGGAGCAAATCTAGGATGTCTTTGTGGACCTCTGCAGAATGACCATAGTTGTCCAGCTCATCCCTTCACTTCTCTCATTCCCGAACGTCGTGGCACTCTTCAATGTCGTCTATAAAACTCCTCTTTGGCTTTTCCTTGCAGTTTTCAGCAGTGTATGATATCCACGGTTTCCACCGTGCTCGTTTTATCCATATTATAATGGTTTATGCCTTCCCAGCGATGTTGTACCGGTAGAAGGTGGCCATTGGACTACGCAGTTTGGAGTGGCAGGAGTAGGACGAAGCAATTTCGATATATTTTCGGGGTTCGTTCGAGTTTGGTAATAAATGCGCGACTAAGCTTCTCGAAGCTTACTCATTGGATGCATATGATTCGAGGTAAGGGGACATCACCCGGCACGCAATCTGTCATTATCCTTTTTCAAGCCAGGTATTTCGTCAAGCAAATATACTTCACCCCACGCCTTGTTTAATGGACCTATTCTATTCCTGCACATTCCAACGCTGTTGTGGCAGTATCATGTAGCTCTCGCGGACCTCTCGCTAGCGGCCCTCCTCCCGCACATGACTGTCTTCATCCCATTTTTTTATAAGTATGTTCTTGAGATACACAGGCATGACAGATCGAAAGCATATTTTTCGTGAAGCACCCCCTGCGGTCACCGTGTGTTGATACATAACCGTGAAACAAAAGCTATATTTCAGAATCGACGTCCAGATTTTAGTCACTATGGGTGATACGAAATGACTGGTTCCCCAGACGTGAAAGAGAGACGCCCATTAATGGCAATACGAAAGGCGAACTGCTGTGCCGGCCACGTGCATGTGCACGTGCCCTCGATGCCCATCGGTTTTCTGTTCTTCGATAGAGTCTGGCGCGCTCCAAGTTGCTCCGTTCCGCACTATTTTGCAACGATATGTTGTTGGAATCCTGCCGCCAAATCCTCTTCAGAAATGATCCCGTATATGAGATATGGAAAATGTCTGCTGTGAAATGACGGTAGTTTTAAAACCTGTTCCCCCGTCCCACGCTCCTTACCTTCGTCATTTCCCTAGGCTTTGCGGAATTAAATTTTTGTGAATGCGGCCCGTTAGCTGAGGTGAGATTGAGGCCCTGATATGGCGGAGCAAGACGAAAGCTCAGACGTTAACAATGCGGGCATACAAAGCACGCTGTGCATGTCCATCTCGCGCCATATGACCACTGGTAGCCGTCACAAAGTCACAGAAAAATAATGTGCCTTTATAGGGATTCTATGTATCAAGACTCCGTGCAGTCCTTTCGTTTTAGCGGGGGGCTGTAAATTTCAACAACGTTTGCCCGCTTTGGGGCATTGTGATCGCTCTTGCGATGACATCTTATAGGTATAATTTTATTATATTACATTTATTACTGCGATTACAGAGTAACATCTGGGATATAAAATAATATCGAAAGGAAATAAAGCACGGAATAGCGAGATGTTACATATAAGTGCCTGGTCTATTTACTTTTAGCTCGCCCGTTTCAAATAAACCAAGTAGCTCATATTCAAGAAGCAAAAGAAGTTCAGTACTTATCCCTCATAAAACTTCTCCAAATAGCGTACCCCACATAAAAAAAGCGTTTTTTCGAGATAAAATGGGGGACATATATGTATGCACAGCGTATGCGGAACAAGGCATATTAAAGAGAACAACGATTTTTCTATTATCAGTAAATTACTCTTTTACCATTCCAAAAGCACCACGCTTGCCGCGACAAGACTCTTGGTAAGAGAGAAAACTCGCAGGAAAATGCAGGTAACGACGCCAACTTGAAATTCACGCAGCAAGCTACGTGACGTCATATATTCTGACGGTATCTACTGGGCCCTACGTAGTTTATAGTGGGTAAAAATGAAGTACATTGACATGTGAGGGGGTCATAGACTTAACATACCAAGTTTCTGGAAATTTCGTTGAGCCAATGTCCCCAAAATACGACGAATACAGTTTGAAATCCGTGACGTCACGTACGGAGATTTCAGCGCGAAATTTCAAAATGGAACTTTGACCTTGATTTTCTCCTTTATTAATAAACTCATTGATGGTGAAATTAATGACGCTCGGGTTCTCAGAGTACACTTTATCGGTCTAAACCAATTCAGTGTTTCACTTTAGTGACCCTTTAAGAACGAAGCAAAGTCCAAGCCCGGCCCGACTCGAGCCCGCCACCTCAAACCCGGGCCCGGCCCTAAGCCCGGAGCTTCAGGCCCGAGCCCGGCCCGGGCCCGCCGTGAAAACTACTTTACCCGGCTCGGCCCGGCCCACGGGCCGGGCGGGGCCGGGTTTTCGGGTAGGCCTGAGCCCGTGCAGTGCTCTAAGCAGGAGCGGCAGACGACACACTTCCGCCAGTTGCGTTGCTCCTTGTTCAGAAAAAACTGGCTGAGACTATTTTGTATATAGGGACGCGGTTTACATTAAGAAGAGAACGCCGTGAGTAGCGCGACTGGCGCGGACAAATTAGGGCAGCCAATTTTACATCAACCGCCGCCGACGGAGCGTAGCACGGCTGCCTCGCTGAGCGGGAGACCGCGGAAGGCAGCGCGAGGGCGCGTTCCACAACAGCCTACGCCCGACGGCGCGCGCTACTGTAGCGCAGCGGAACCTGTCGTCTCGCCACTGTCGTTCTCTCCTGCTCGCGTTCTCCTCACCGTCTTTATTACTCCGCTCCGATGTATTGCGACTCTCGACAACAGTCATTGTGCTTCACTGGGCGCTCATCTATCGACAGTCAAGCAGCCATCGTGCTCGTAAAACACACCTAGTTAAGCCAGCCATGTACCGCACACGCCGTAGCGACACCCTGCAAGCGCGATGTATAGATGTTCACCTGAAATCGAGCCGCCGTCGTCAGGATCGAAGTGTTCGAATATAGCCGCCCAGGTGTTGAATTCTTCACAGAGGAAGGATATTATAGTCGCATACAACTTTAGAACTCCGCGACATCTCCTCCTCGAAACCGGATGCACACCAGCATACACTAATGGGCGCGCATTTCTTACTAACGTCATGAGCCGGACGGCCGGTGGCCCCGCCTTCAGAGACCATTGCTGTGTGCATGAGCGGAACTATTTCTTTAGTCGCGGAGGCGATCGGCTGCTTTGCGTCGTTCATCTCGGCGGGACCTCTCCGGTCTTCTTAAGTTGTATCCGACTATAGGTCGGCACGACTGCTCACAACGGGGCATTGGGCATACTTTAGAACTATAGCACCAACGTCCATGGCATGATCGGCTTGGACGTGCGGCGCAGCCCCAGTTGCAAAAGCACGGAACGCACCAGCCGTGTGTCCATACTGCTTGATATGCAGTTAGGCGAGTGGCAATCCGGCCTGTGGACGTATTTTTATATACCAGCGCTCTGCGTCCAAGAATTTCTGCACAATGGCCTTGTCGACCGTGAACTTCAAACTACATGAACGGCGCGCCGCCGTTCACGTAGCTCAGTTTATATACGCGCTTATTTACCACTACACTACGTCGGTTTTGTTAAGAAAACGAGCAACGAGCGCTTTGATACGCGCAAGAGGCATCGCTTCGTGCCAGCTGTGGCCTACACGAGCATTTAGGCTTAGCCGTATAACCGGTGTTTCCATGGCTGTTTCACAGTGCGACTGGCATGCTTTCTTTTACGATATGTTATGCAACAGATAAAACAGGCATTTGTACGTCCGGCACTTCGTTTGCGGGAGCACATAGCTTACGACGCAGAGTGCCTCTCGATATATTATCGCGAGCACCCTATCAACAAACTGCCCTGGTAGTACCCTATCAACATACATAGTACCCTATCAACAAACTTAACAGGCAAATGCGGCTGCGTTATTGATGTGGTTGCGCTGATCGAGCACCGTCATCATCCCCCCCCCCCCCCACTGCTCATTGAAATTTCGCTTATTCTAAAGGTAAAAAGTTAGGAGTTCCGGGGCACTCTGGAAAGCCGTTAGGATTCCCCAAAGCCACAGGGTTTGAGAATCTCTGCCTTAGCCGATTACATTTAATAGAATACAGTATGGTAAAACTTAGCGATAACATGGTATCGGGCGAGTTATTCTCGAACATCTAGGCCTTTTCAAAAAAGCCTTTCAGCTCTTGTCTTATCGTGGACCCTCATTCAGTAGCATTTTACCACCCTCTGCGAAGACACGCACCAAACAAGACCGATGGAAGGTGATAAGGAAGTGTTAGCGCTTTCAGCATAGGAATGATGATCTTTTGTGCAATCTATGAGTGAATACTGCGCAGCATTGTTGGCGGGAGTGTAAAAGAGAGTGAAAGAAGCAAGCGGAAAGCAGATGCCACTTTGTTCGGAAACGAGTGCCGGGAAGAGTCAGAGCTAGTCCTTGAAACATTCTTACCCACAAGAATAAGCAACACCTTACGCATCGCTGGCGGACAAAACTAGTTACGGTAATCTAGGGAATTTTAAGGCGCCCATATTCGAGGCGTGGTTAAAGAAATAAGTACTCTAGTCGAATATTTTAAATGCAGGTTAAGAAAGCGAAGGACGTTGAGAAACAGCACCCCCCCCCCCGCCTCCCTGTTGGTACACACTTCCTACAAAAGGGGGGCGGGAGGATAAAACAAAAATGAAGAATAGGACGAGTACCAACATCAAATTGAAATATGATGAAAATACAGGATTGAAAGTAAGCTTCAAGCACATACTCGTTTAAATGATTAGCACACGTGAAAATTAGAGAAGTACTTGCTTATCACACGTTTTTTTTCGCGATACAGGGATATCGACGGTACACTGACCCACTACAAAGCCATCTTTTTTTAGTCAATTCTCTGGCTACCTAATCTCAAGTCTTCCTAAAAAATTTCGTCTTTTCTCCGGTTTGTAGACACTAGAATAACTTGTCAAATGTTGCGTGTTGTTTCGACCTGTTGGCTTCAATAGGACATCCACTATGCCTGTATTTCTGCAGTCTCAGTAGATCCAAGACGCTGCTACTTCGGGCTTAAATGTAGAGCATTTAAAGCATGTAGGTTGCATCAGATATGACCGCCAAAATAACATTTTTGATGTGGCGCTGGAACTCATTGCTATGTCGTTGATGACAGAAAATGATGCCGTTCACTGGTTGGTCAGTTCCAATTTTGGACAAAACAATATGGCCTATCACTATTTCACTTTTCTTGGTGAAATCGCTGCATGACTGCCGAGTGAAAGCGTGAGACGTTCCGGAAAACCTTCTATGCGCATTGGGAAATAATGTACTTATTTCTCTTGCACTTGCTGTTCTTTACTTCTTTACCTATATTTCCTGTTCTTTATTTCGAAATATCCGTCTAGTTATGCCGTGAAACGCGGGAATATTAGTGATCATAACGAAGCAGCACCGTAATATCCGATATGAAAATGAAAAAAAAGATGCATTAGATACGACTAGCCAGTGCGTCAAACTACTGCGAATGACTACGGCTACACTGCTACTTTGGTTTGGGACCGAAGCAAATAATCGAAATATGTGTGAGACAACTGGCTAACCACTTTCTGTAGAACTAAGTGTACGTAGAGAAAAATGGTATGAGGTACGGAAATGGGATCAGGGTGGGTGAGCTCAGCCAATGCAGACATTGGGCGGCCCTGAAAAGGGCCTTTTAAAAAGATCTCCGATGAAGAGGTGACGCTTCTTCACATGCAAACGCTTGCGAGCACTGAACAAGCTGTAATGATGACGTCCAATGTAGCCCATCGAATGGGCGAATAAATAGCGCACAGTAGCCTTAGAAAGTCAGCACTAACGCGGTAGCCGCAGTAAGTGAGGTGCCTGTCAGGCATACAGGCACGTTGCGCAAGGTCGAACTCCCTGAACACTTTAGACCAATTGTCAACAGCTTCGAAGGCCATGTCTAGAAGCTCAGTGCAGTCGGAGGCACCCCTGATCGTGCTGCACTCGAGTACGAACGCTGCCGTCCGTGGCATAATCGGTGGATGAGTTCGCCGTTGCCCTAGGCGCCAGAGCAACTCGTCGACGAGGCGAGAATCCATGCTGTGCTACTTGATAAACAGTGAGTCTAGTGACAATCGTGTTAGTCGTCGTCGTCTTTTTATACGCCCGTGTTGGCTGTCCCTGACTGGTTCACAATGATCATTGTACACTTAGCATATCCCCCACCCTCTCTTCTATCTATCTATTCCCCCTTCCACCCCCTCCGCCGCATGTCTTTCTGTCTTTCGTGGAAAGCCAGTTCCTGCCGATCGAAGATTAGCTTACCTCTTCTAAAGATCAATTTTCAGAACTCGAGTAACACAATAACTTGCACTGCAACGCATTCCGACGTTGAAGTGCCAAGATAAGGAACGCAGCAGTGCTGGACGATGACGTCACTAATTATGCACCTTTCAGATGGCTTAAAGGATTTATTCATTTATATTACGCTTTAATCACAAAATACCGTGTCTTTATACAGTCAAAGCGTAATTCCTCTTCCATCAGTATTTTCATGACATTGTTGAAAATGAGGTATACTAGATATTCTACTGATTATTTGTCCCGTCAATAATTAACAATGCCACGGGATAAAAGGCCTAAAAATACTTATTTTCGAACTTTGCACAAGAACTCCCGATTGGCAATGATTGAATCATAAGCATGAATGCATCTTCATCCCATGCGCAAAATGTTTTGCAATCACATCAGGCTACATTGAGGGAAGGCCTAATGAAAGTGGTGCAAGCATATGTCTTGAAGAAACCGCCCTGCCACTTCCCTGTGATAAGATGTGTGCTGACTGGTACACAAAATCGAGTTGCTACATAGATCACAAGCAAAGCCAAGCATTCGCACTACGAAACAGCCAAATAATTGGCCGTTCGATGACCGCATGCATAAATGTATATGTCAGCGTAACCAGGTGATATTTTTGTCAACAAATATGGCTACCTTGCGGTAAGACCAAATCAAAGAGGCGCTTTCAGTTTTGTGGGAGAAAGCACGCTAACAATGTTTACAACAAGCCGCGTTCCGCATTAAAAGTCCCCTCATCAGGTCGCTTAGGAATTGTAGTCGGACACTAAGTTGTTTGGGTGCCCAATGAATGGCGTTACACAACAAGAATGTTTCAAAATTGGTTCGTTACGAGCTGAAGGGGCACAAAACCATGATGCGACGAGTTGAGCCCGAAACCAGTGCAGCTCGCCCCCTTGTAGCCTTCGCAAGCCAAGTTCCTTCGCTGCCCTCTTCGGCATCGGAATCGGAAGATCATATTGTCACGTGGTCGTGACGTTGACGAAGGCAGCACTCAGCACGTCAGAGATGAAACTCTTTATTTGGCCGAACTTGTGGCCGGGAAACTGAAAAGCAATACACTGATAGCGGCGAATAGAGCGTCGACCGTCGATCAACAACTGACAAGCGGTCAAGCGCGTCGGCTTTTATACAGGCGCTATCGAACTTTCCAGCAATATCGCTGGTGGCGGCGTTATCTCTAGACAAAGCTGGAACATTCGCGTGCGGGGCGCAATCTTAACAAAACGATCTACTACAATCGCGACGCTTCTAGAACACTACTTCGCGGACAGCGTCGAGCGTTGATAACCGTCCCTGCCGGTCAATCCCGAATACATCAAAACAAGGCAAGAAGTGGGCGTGGCATTGCCCCCCTCTGAAAAAAGCATCGTCCCGATGCTTGTGAAAGAACATAGAAGCAAAAAAACAAGTGCATACACAAATAAATCACAATAACAAAGGGAAAAATAGAGTCCCCAGGTTCGCTAACGCGCAAGAAACGGCTTAAGGCGCACGACATGGACGACTTCAGGTCGGGCACGGCGCCGCTGAGAGTTCGTAATGCCGTCAGGGACAACCTCGTAGTCGAGTGCGCCGAGGCGTCGAAGTACCCTGTACGGTCCGAAGTATTGTCGAAGAAGCTTCTCACTAAGTCCTCGTCGGCGTATTGGCGTCCATACCCATACACGGTCACCGGGTTGGTATTCCATGTGGCGTCGTCGAAGGTTGTAGCGGCGGCTGTCATTCGTCTGCTGGTTCTTTATCCGTAGGCGGGCGAGCTGTCGTGCTTCTTCGGCGCGCTGTAGGTAGGTGGTCACGTCGATGTTTTCCTCGTCGGTTACGTTTGGTAACATGGCGTCGAGCGTCGTTGCCGGGCTCCGTCCGTAGACCAACTTGTATGGCGTCATCTGCGTCGTTTCCTGTACGGCCGTGTTGTACGCGAAGGTCACGTACGGAAGGATGGCGTCCCACGTCTTGTGTTCGACGTCGACGTACATGGCCAGCATGTCGGCGATGGTCTTATTTAACCGCTCGGTGAGGCCGTTGGTCTGTGGGTGGTAAGCGGTGGTGCGGCGGTGGCTTGTGTGGCTGTATTCCAAGATCGCCTGAGTTAGGTCAGCCGTAAACGCCGTACCTCTGTCGGTGATGAGAACCTCTGGGGCGCCGTGTCGAAGGACGATGCTCTCAACGAAGAACTTGGCTACCTCAGCGGCACTGCCTTTGGGCAGGGCTTTTGTTTCGGCGTAGCGGGTGAGGTAGTCGGTAGCCACGACGATCCATTTATTTCCGCAAGTCGACGTTGGGAACGGCCCCAGGAGGTCCATCCCGATCTGCTGGAATGGTCGCCGAGGAGACTCGATCGGCTGAAGGAAGCCTGCTGGTCTTGTAGGCGGTGTCTTCCGTCGCTGACAGTCTCGGCACGTCCTTACGTAGCGAGTGACGTCGGCGGCAAGGCGCGGCCAGTAGTACTTTTCCTGTACTCGTGCGAGCGTTCGGGAAAGTCCGAGGTGTCCAGCCGTTGGGTCGTCGTGCAGGGCGTGCAGAATTTCTGGTCGCAGTCCTGAAGGTACAACGATAAGGTAGCTGGCTCGGGCTGGAGAGAAGTTCTTCTTTACGAGGACGTTATTTTTCAAAGAAAATGATGTCAACCCTCGCCTGAATACTTTTGGGACAACGATGGTCCTGCCCTCAAGGTATTCCACTAGACTCTTTAGTTCGGGGTCGGCTCGCTGTCGTTCGGCGAAGTCGTCGGTACTTATGGCTCCCAAGAAGCTCTCATCATCCTGGTCGTCGGGCGGTGGTGGGTCGACGGGGGCACGAGACAAGCAGTCGGCGTCGGAGTGTTTCTTTCCGGACTTGTACACGACGGTAATGTCAAATTCTTGAAGTCTTAGGCTCCACCGTGCAAGGCGACCTGAAGGGTCCTTCAAGTTAGCTAGCCAACACAAGGCGTGATGGTCGCTCACAACTTTGAAGGGCCTGCCGTAGAGGTAGGGGCGAAACTTTGACGTAGCCCAGATGATGGCGAGGCACTCCTTTTCTGTTGTGGAATAGTTGGCCTCTGCTTTAGACAGCGACCGGCTAGCATAACTGATAACCCTTTCCAGTCCGCCCGTCCGCTGCACAAGGACGGCGCCGAGTCCTATGCTGCTTGCATCGGTGTGAATCTCCGTATCGGCGTATTCGTCGAAATGCGCAAGTATCGGAGGTGTCTGCAGGCGTCGTTTCAGTTCATGAAATGCTTCGACTTGCGCTGTTTGCCACCTGAATTCGACGTCGGTCTTCGTGAGCTGCGTTAGTGGCTCGGCGATCCGTGAAAAGTCTTTGACAAAGCGTCTGTAATAGGCGCACAAGCCGAGAAATCGGCGCACGGCCTTCTTGTCGGTGGGTGGCGGGAAAGCAGCGATGGCAGCTGTTTTCTGCGGGTCTGGGAGCACTCCAGTCTTGCTGATCACGTGACCCAAAAACAAGAGCTCCTCGTACGCGAAGCGGCACTTTTCTGGCTTCAGGGTGAGCCCGGAGTTCTTGATTGCTTGAAGTACGGATTGAAGTCGCTGGAGGTATTCGTCGAAGTTCGAGGAAAACACAACGACGTCGTCCAAGTAAACAAGGCAAGTCTGCCACTTCAAGCCAGCTAATACAGTATCCATGACTCGTTGGAAAGTCGCAGGTGCCGAGCAAAGACCGAAGGGCATGACCTTGAACTCGAACAGGCCGTCCGGTGTTATGAAGGCGGTCTTTTCTCGGTCTCTCTCGTCGACTTCGATTTGCCAGTAGCCGGTCTTGAGGTCCATTGAAGAAAAGTACTTCGCGTTGTGAAGTCGGTCTAGGGCGTCGTCTATACGTGGGAGAGGGTACACGTCCTTTTTCGTTATTTTGTTCAGGCGACGATAATCGACGCAGAAACGTAGGGTCCCATCCTTCTTCTTCACTAACACCACGGGTGACGTCCACGGACTCTTTGAAGGCTGGATGATGTCGTCGCGTAGCATTTCGTCGACTTGTTTTTTTTTATGGCCTCACGTTCTCGCGTCGAAACTCTGTACGGGCTCTGACGAAGTGGCCTGGTACTTTCTTCTGTTATGATGCGATGTCTTGCGACCGGTGTCTGCCGAAGTCTGGACGACGATGAAAAGCAGTCCTTGTATTGCAGGAGCAGGGCCTTGAGCTGGTCTTGCTTGACCTTCGGAAGGATCGGGTTGACGTCGAAATCTCGTTCGGGTCCTCGATTCGTCGAAACAGGTTCGGCAACATCGAAGAGGGCGAAAGCATTGCTGGCGGCCTCACATTCGTCGATGTAGGCGACCGTCGTACCAATGTTGAGGTGCCTATATTCGTGGCTGAAGTTTGTCAGCAATACCTTTGTTTTACCGTCACGCAGCTGGGCTATACCTCTCGCAACACAAATTTGACGGTTCAGGAGTAGGTGCTGATCGCCCTCGATGACGCCTTCATGGTTCGCAGCTTTTTCGGTGCCGACGGAAATAATGACACTGGAGCGCGGCGGAACGGTCACCTGCTCTTCTATCACATTCAGTGCATAGTTCCCTGGCGTCGCGTGGGGCGGGAGCGCTTTGTCTGAGGTTAGTGTTATCGACTCAGACCTCAGGTCGATGTCGGCGCCATGGTCACTTAGGAAGTCCATTCCAAGTATCACATCCCTGGAGCAGTTTTGTAGGATTACAAAGCTCGCAGGATAAGTCCGGTTATTGATGGTGACTCTCGCCGTGCAGACACCAATCGGCGTTATCAGGTGCCTCCAGCTGTCCGGATTTCGGGTCCACTCCAAGCGGTCTTTACTTTCTTCAGCTTGGTGGCGAATGGCCCACTGACGACGGAATAGTCGGCCCCAGTGTCGACGAGAGCGGTGACGTTGTGGCCGTCGATGAGAACGTCGATGTCGCTAGTTCGTCGTCTTGCGTTGCGGTTGGGTCGCGGCGTCGGGTCACGGCTGCGTCGGTTTGTTCCGCTACTTCCATGTTGCGTCGTCGGGTCTTCTTTGGTCCGCGTGGTTTCGTCGGGACGTCTTCGTCTGCTTCGCGTCGTGTTCTGCAGGTCTCGTCGCATTGTCAGTCGTCGGCGGCCGCGGAGGATCTTCGGCATTTCGTCGTACAGCAACCGCACCTCCATCGGTTGCTGCCCTTAGTTTCCCGGATACGGGCTAGGCGAGCCGGCCCCGGTTTGGGCCAGTGTACTGCCGGCGGTGCGGTGACATGTACTGGCCGGGCGACGGCGAGCGGGAAGGTCGGTGTTCTTGCCGCTGTGCTCCGGTGAGATAGTCGTCGATGTCGCGAGGCCGTTCGCCTGGCTGCGGGCGTGGCGCGTTGACGGCGAATCCTCGTAGCCCCATCTGTCGGTAC
Source organism: Rhipicephalus sanguineus (assembly GCF_013339695.2). NCBI lineage: Eukaryota > Metazoa > Arthropoda > Arachnida > Ixodida > Ixodidae > Rhipicephalus > Rhipicephalus sanguineus. The sequence continues at coordinate 16,531 of NW_023616046.1, forward strand.
TGGCAGCGGCGGTACGTGTGGCCGGCCTTCCCGCAGTGGTAGCAGAGCGGGCGGTTGTCAGGGGCGCGCCAAACGTCGGTCTTTCGAGGGGTGTAGCTTTGGCTTGCAGGCGGGCGGGATGGCGTCGGAGGTGGCGGCGGTGTCTGGCGACGGAAATGCGACGGCGCGGGGCGTTGGTGATAGCGCGGAATGGCGACAGCATGGCGTGCAACGGCAGCATAGCTCATGGCTTCCGGCTCAGGTTGTGGCGGTGCAGTAACTCCCAGCGAATGCTGAAGTTCCTCACGAACGACGTCGGCTATGGAATGCACCTGGGGTTGCGATGCAGGAAACATCTTTCGGAGCTCTTCGCGCACGACCGCCCTTATCATCTCACGTAAGTCGTCGGAGCCCAGCGCATGTGCTTCCCCGTAGTTCGTCGTCGGCATGCAGCGGTTGTATTGCCTCGTGTGCATCTCGAGCGTCTTCTCGATTGTTGTTGCCTCCGCGAGGAATTCTTGGATGGTCTTGGGTGGGTTTCTGATCAGTCCCGCGAACAGCTCCTGCTTGATTCCTCGCATGAGGAAGCGAACTTTCTTCTCCTCGGGCATCTCGGGGTCTGCGTGGCGGAACAGTCTCGTCATTTCTTCTGTGAAGAGTGCCACGTTTTCGTTAGGCAGCTGCACGCGGGTTTCGAGCAGAGCCTCGGCCCTCTCCTTGCGGACGACGCTGGTGAATGTTGCCAGGAACCTAGTGCGAAAAACGTCCCATGTTGTCAGGGTTCGCTCTTGGTTCTCGAACCAGGTTCTAGCTGCGTCCTCCAAGGCGAAGTAGACATGCTGTAACTTGTCTTCACTGGTCCAGGCATTGAAAAGGGCGACTCGGTCGTAGGCTTCGAGCCAGCTTTCCGGGTCTTCGAACGACGATCCGCGGAAGGTTGGCGGCTCCTTGGGCTGGCGAAGAAGGATTGGCGCAGGCTGCATGTGGTCGGTCATCGTCGCTGTGGTCGATGTTGAGATCTGCGGCTGCCTGGGTTTTTCGGGAAGGAGCCCGTGCTCTGGCTGCAGTCCCTTCTGCCTGCGGCTTGGGCTTGGGTCAGCGCTCCGCGGTGGCGTCCGGATCATGAAGCAGCACCTCCACCAGATGTCACGTGGTCGTGACGTTGACGAAGGCAGCACTCAGCACGTCAGAGATGAAACTCTTTATTTGGCCGAACTTGTGGCCGGGAAACTGAAAACAAAGAACTTGGCTACCTCACCCGCTACGCCGAAACAAAAGCCCTGCCCAAAGGCAGTGCCGCTGAGGTAGCCAAGTTCTTCGTTGAGAGCATCGTCCTTCGACACGGCGCCCCAGAGGTTCTGATCACCGACAGAGGTACGGCGTTTACGGCTGACCTAACTCAGGCGATCTTGGAATACAGCCACACAAGCCACCGCCGCACCACCGCTTACCACCCACAGACCAACGGCCTCACCGAGCGTTTAAATAAGACCATCGCCAACATGCTGGCCATGTACGTCGACGTCGAACACAAGACGTGGGACGCCATCCTTCCGTACGTGACCTTCGCGTACAACACGGCCGTACAGGAAACGACGCAGATGACGCCACACAAGTTGGTCTACGGACGGAGCCCGGCAACGACGCTCGACGCCATGTTACCAAACGTGACCGACGAGGAAAACATCGACGTGACCATCTACCTACAGCGCGCCGAAGAAGCACGACAGCTCGCCCGCCTACGGATAAAGAACCAGCAGACAAATGACAGCCGCCGCTACAACCTTCGACGACGCCACATGGAATACCAACCCGGTGACCATGTATGGGTGTGGACGCCAATACGCCGACGAGGACTTAGTGAGAAGCTTCTTCGACAATACTTCGGACCGTACAGGGTACTTCGACGCCTCGGCGCACTCGACTACGAGGTTGTCCCTGACGGCATTACGAACTCTCAGCGGCGCCGTGCGCGACCTGAAGTCGTCCATGTCGTGCGCCTTAAGCCGTTTTTTGCGCGTTAGCGAACCTGGGGACTCTATTTTTCCCTTTGTTATTGTGATTTATTTGTGTATGCACTTGTTTTTTTTGTTCTATGTTCTTTCACAAGCATCGGGACGATGCTTTTTTCAGAGGGGGGCAATGCCACGCCCACTTCTTGTCTTGTTTTGATGTATTCAGGATTGACCGGCAGGGACGGTTATCAACGCTCGACGCTGTCCGCGAAGTAGTGTTCTAGAAGCGTCGCGATTGTAGTAGATCGTTTTGTTAAGATTGTGCCTCGCACGCGAATGTTCCAGCTTTGTCTAGAGATAACGCCGCCACCAGCGATATTGCTGGAAAGTTCGATAGCGCCTGTATAAAAGCCGACGCGCTTGACCGCTTGTCAGTTGTTGATCGACGGTCGACGCTCTATTCGCCGCTATCAGTGTATTGCTTTTCAGTTTCCCGGCCACAAGTTCGGCCAAATAAAGAGTTTCATCTCTGACGTGCTGAGTGCTGCCTTCGTCAACGTCACGACCACGTGACAATATACAAGTTTCCTTAGTGGTGCCAATAACCTTTCCAAAAAACCTTCAGGTGCCTCTACCTTGCACGAGATGAGCCCCTCCTATGCCTGCAATTAACCTAACCCTAGTGCTCCATCTAAAGCGCTGATATATCCTCAGCTGCATTTCCCTGACCTTCACATCAATACTGTTACTCAAAAGCAGACCACCACTTCACCGATCACATACCTTGCCCAACTCGAATACTTTTTCGTAGTTTCAACCGGCTAACGCCATGTGCCCCTTGTATTTAATCTCAAAACATGATGTCCTCTAACTAAATGCGTGTGAACATTCAGAATTATGATCACTAATCAACTAGCCTATGCTATTCAATTTGTACTCAACTTTAGAGTTCAAATCACTAATCAAAATTGTCAAATATTTGTCCTGTTCAAATACTGTAAGAAACAACAGCAATTTTTGGAGTAGAAGAAGACCGAGAGAAGAACGATGTAGGTGGAACCTTTTCTAAATGTTTCTAATTGATAATTGCAATAAAACAATTGTACCAACAGCATTAGCAGTAAGATGCTACCAAAATTGCCTTAGTATAATTTTCTTTTCCTTTTCGGGGAGTCCAATTCATCTCTATATAGAAACAAAAAAAAAGCAAATGAGAATTCAACGTTCCTTTGTTTAGCTAGTAAATATCACCAGATGTTTTTAAACGTTCCGCTTTAGCTCGGCAAAGAATGCGTTAGATCTATGCAGAATGTCTGCGTGTGCTCAAAGACGAGTGTACAGCTCAGGCTTGCACTCGGCTTGGGCACAATAGAAAATATGTATCAGGCCAGGACTTTTAGGTTGGCCTGAGCCCGCACAGCATTATATTCTATGCCACATCATGCTCAATCAGTGCTGCCTTTGCTGACACATAGAAAAACACACAATGAAGCAAGGCAACTGAAGTAGATGATGTAACAGCTGCACATAATTCTACACTGGCAGCTTAGCGGTGAGTGCACAGTAATCCTACCACATTGATTTCAATGTCGATGTACTTAAACCCATAGAGTTTCCTACAATTACCTAGAGGGAACTCTGGCACTGCGATCGTTCAGCCACCATGGGAATGATGGGTAGTACACGGATTTGCCTAATCTTCGTGCTTGCGGCTTCGAACGCACTTGTGGCTTTGTTTATTGTTGTGTTTTGACGTTTATTTCGGATAAACGAATGGATTGTTGTGAACTTCGCAAGCAGATTTGAAATGGTCAGCCTAAAAAGGTTAAGGTAAAGTGGCTAGAACGGGGAGGTGTGCTGAGCGCAGTGCGTTTGCCTTGCCAGACAGGGTCCCTCTGCGCGCCGATGCTGCCAGGGGCGCTGCTGCAGCGGGCGCGGGTACAGCCACCACTGCCCGCAGATTGCCCGTTGGAAGGCTACCACAAGGCAGCGTGATTTTTTTCTTTTTACCATTTACGCGTTCTTTATTGTACACGGGTCATGCATTAGTGAGCTGTGGTGATAATGCCCTATAAAACGAAGAGAACTGAACGCTGGTGCTTCGTTCCTGGCTGCTACGAAAACTCTGAAACCAAAGAACTGAATTGCGAAGAAATACAATGATAGTGATTAACAAAATGTATGTTCGCCCTATCACGGTATAGGGCATCGTTTTCTTGTTTGTTTTTTTTTAATCTGGCAACGCAGCTTAAAAAATGAAACCTCTAATACTACTAGAAAGGAATGACTTGCGCTTGTGCCTTGGACTTCTAATGTTCGTTGCGAACAACGTGTTAGATATGGAAGCGCTATTACCATGGTCTGTAATTAGATCAGAGATACCAACAGTTCAAACGTACATTTTTAAAGATATACAGTTCGCATCAGAGACAATCATTACATGTTTTCATTTAAAAACCTAGTTTATTCTTTGAAGCACATTGGTTGTGAGTGCACACCCCTCAGATTATATTCGCATAAGCACTGCTAGAACTACTCAATGTAAAAATACTATAACATATTGGCTCTTCAAGTAAGCTCAGTTCGATCCTTCGCACACAATGTCATGATATTTTTTTTCTCCTAATGGGAAACAAATGCCATTTCTATATTTAAATGACCAGTACACGATTACCTTGCTCACATGACAATTAGCAATACAACTCATTATGTCAATAAAAAAAAACGCGACTTATGCATCGGTAAAGGGCGAGGTTAGGCCAACGTCACTAGACTAGGTTGCTAACCTAGTCTAGTAACGTTGGGTTAGGCATCTTCTCTTGCTCTTTTCAGTGGTCTTTTTCAATTCGACTTCCCAATCATACACCTAAGGCGCCTAGCTGTGCTCCCTATTGGGTTTCAGAAATTAGCGCTTTTTTTTTCTATCTTCCTCTTATCATCGTATATATACACCTACATTAAATCCAGAAATACTGGCTGTTGTTTTAGCAAGTTCCCTTCAAATGAATCAACAGCAGTTATAGTTACAGATTATCTTTCGGTATGTTCAGCACTTCCTATATACGGCAACGAATTCAACACTCCTGAACATGTTTCGTTATCTAATACCTGCAAATTTACAAAAAATTTGGTTGATGAGGGTACCGGGCCGCCGCGGATTGTATCTGAATGAAATGGTAAATTCATAAGCCTCAGTATCTCTATGTGGACCTCTGATTCCCAATTTACCAGATACGGCTTATGCGACAGCTTTAAGGTATAGAAATGCTTGTTTGCAAAGCGACACTGGCAAATTATCGCTGGATAAAATTAAAAACTTCGTACATGTAAGGTATTGCTGGAATAAACAGCGGTGTGCATCTTGACAATTAGAAGTTTCTTACAGCAGATTACGCTGTCGAATTCCACGAGTGAATTTTTATTTATATAATGCTGGTCTCATGGCGTCCCCGGCCGTTGTGCAAATTTTGCAATCAATTGAAACAACAGGCCACTTCCTCTTATTCTGTCGCCGATATTACAATTAGAAAAAAAGGTACCTCATAGCTCCACTTCAGAAGATATGATTAACAATAAGTTACTGTTTTTATATTCAGAGGGATGTCTGCTATGCTGTATTCGCTTATATAAATATGACGGAAAGATTACCTGAGATGGTTTATTTTTCTTTCCCTTTTTTTTTTGTTCCAAATCCATTTTGCCTAGATCAATCCTTTGCATTACTTCACATCTAGATATTTACTACCGCGAGGGAAATCATAAATTCCATCTGACAGTATGACCGCTTGCTCATTTATCATTTTCATTTACTCGATGTTTACTTTTTAATCTAACTTTCTAGTTGCCCTTGGCTTCATATGTGTTTTCTTAAATTATCCATATTGTGTGTAACAAATTTTTTTCTTTAAAGGGGCCCTGCAACACTTTTTGAGCATGCTCAAAAAGCGCTGCCGATCGGTAGTCGAGGCTCCCGAGAACACGCGAGCCAAATATTATAGCGATGCGCATGGCCTGGAATTTACAATAAATTCTCAAAGTCAGCTGAAAATCGCTCCCTCTTCTCTCGACAAATGATGTATTAGTCCGCAAAATATGACGCGATTGTCGGCAGTTCCACCATTGGCTGATGTTATAATCACGATAACACCCTCATTATTACTTTCGTTGTTAATTTTGAGTTCAATAAGTAGATAATATGTATGTTTATATTATGTTATCGCGTTAAAAACACCGAACAAACATTAATAATTAGCACTTCCGGTCTCCACCGACAGCTCGTCTGCTCGTAGTTGCGTGGTTCCGTTTTCTTCACCATGCGCAGTGCCGAAAACGTGAATATTTCTGTGCTTTGGACCATCGCCGGTTGCCGTTGAGAGTGGCAGCCGTTCGAGTGTTGCCTCGTCAGCTGAGAACTGCATCGTCGGCACGTTCTCACGAACCGACCGAGGCAAGGGCGCAGCGTGTCTCCGATAACAATGCTGGCGTCCGGTAATGGCGGCGCTTCGGGGTCGTCTTCCAGTGCCGTCTTACGAGGCGGTGTATCGGAGTATGGGCCGAAACCGATCTCAGCTGTCATTCGTTCCAAACGAGCGCGCAGGTTTGCTTCCATGGTTGGCAGAGCGATGAAAACACTACGGCGTTCGAGGTGCACACCCAACATACCAAACCGACGCGCAGTTCAAGCACACGCGATACACAGTGCGATCGACTCCGCTCGAAAAACGCAGCACGAAGTGGCGGCACAGACCACGTGGTTGCACACTTCAGTCAGAGAGAAAAAAATGAGAAAAAAACTCCGCCGGCGCTCTTGGGCGGAGCCTCGCTCCTCTGCGCTCCCTCCGTCGACTCGTCCTGTTTCCGCGCGCTCGCGGCGTTGGTTGAGGGAGAAAGCTCGGAACGTGTCTCTATAATTTGGTAACACCACTTAGACTTGACGGATTCGAAAAATTTTTGCGGCATTTACTGAAGAGTCTACGTCAATAATGAGACTATTCCAATATAACTAAGAAAGGTTTGCAGGGCCCTTCACTAAGGAAGTACACCAATACATTTGCTGGTTGGTGTGACCGCATCTCACTCCGATATTTCTTTCTCGCGTGCATTCCTTCACGAAAATCAGTAAAAAGGAGAGGAAGATGAGAAGCGTATGAACTTGAGCTTGTTGGTACATATTCATAGTAAAAAAGCAGCACGAAAACTACAAGGACTGAGACAGCGCTAGTCCTGTTTCATCTGTCTCGTCTTCGTAGTTTTCGTGCTGTTTTTTACTAGGAGAGGAAGATGTTACAGTGTGCCCTTTTTTACTGCACCCGCTGAAAGGGAAAAGGAATAAAGACGATTAACGCAGCAAACTGTTGCAAGCAAATAGCGCGAGACAGGTTTGCCGGACATGAGTAGCGCTACGCGGCACGTCGTCTGCTCGACTCCCCGCGCCCCTGCGTACAGCGTCCCTTGCGGCATTGGCGCGATTTGGGGACCGGTTTTTGCGGCCGCTTTTCACACCTCCCCATTCTAGCCACCCTAGTTAAGGTGGTGAAGTGGAACAGCTGAACGTTTGCTGAACTTCGTCTTGCTACAAAGCGGTTGCATGCCACACGAAGCCAAACAAAGCCAAAAGAACGAAGTTTAGACAAATCCGTGTACTACCCATTATTCCCATGCTGGCTGAAGCACTGTGCGTTGCAGCTCCCATAGACACTAGCGCCAGAGTTCCCTCTAGTAAATATTGTAGGAAACTATGCTCACACCCTACACCCTCCCTACCTTTTTTGTTTCCAAGAAAGCTATTAACAAAGGTAATATGGCAGTGCTTAGTAAATTACAAAATATTTAGTTTCGGACAGATCCTAACTTGATGTTATCGAGGAAAAAAGTTCTGTGAGAGCGTGTCTCCAAGAGCAGGCAGCAATCCACACTTGAGATACATGGCACCGACTAACCTGGCGACGAGAGTTCCGTTGCGGTCGAAGGCCACGTTAGTGTTGAAATATTTGACCTTGTCGCGGGGACAGCTGTGGTCACTCTCGTTGCAGGGCTTTCTATCGATGAGGTTGGCCACCAGGTATATGTCGTTATTTTGCGCCATACAGCTCAGGTTGGAGAGAAGTGACGTGTTCTGAGACCCACAGGCCATTACACCAACGTCTGGAATGTCCTCAGCCCACTTGGCAACTTCTTCACGGTCTTTCAATCGATAGAGGATGCCGTCTTCCGGAAAAACGATGATGTCTGCCTTCTGCACAAAGTCAGGAGAAAAATGAGAAAACTTTCTGCATCTATTCTTCGGTTACATCTTTCCCATTGCAAAAACTCATGCAAAAATTATAGTGCAACTGTGAATGCACACTGCAAACGCATAATAGATATTATATACTAGTGCTACGACAGCCAACGCAGAACACTCGGCGAGACAAACGAGGATGATGATTATGAGTATGTACAGGTGGAGATGATGAACTACACGGTCAGCACTCAAACTTTCTTTTTTTTTTTTTGCATTGGGTGATGACCAACTGTCTTCTAAACCATAGAAGAAAAAAAATATTGACAAGCATCAGAGTGTCTTAAGTAATTTACCATAAGGCTTGTTTTTATGAATTAGTCATGGTTTTTGGCACACTGGAGGTGGCTGCATCACGAGACCACAATGCAGCAACTTGCTCAATTCCTGCAACACTTAAGATTTTTCACATGTGAGTGTAGTCACAAGGAACAGAGGCAGCACTACTGTTCGTGTCTTTCATGAGGAGAGTCACATCATAAAAGGCCACAGGACACCAGAAAATTTTGCTCCATGTTGCCGATGTCACCACGTTTGGCCTTCCAAGACCAAAAATCAGTATCGGATTAAAATATAAGTGTTTCCCAATGCCTGTACTTGCTCACAACTGAGTTTTCCAAAGAGTCAAGGTATATGCAGCTTTGAATTTTCCTTGTCAGCATCCAGACACCTTGCAATCAGGGATGCCAACTTATGAATACATAGGTTTGATTAAAAAGAGGGCAATTCTGCTGCCAATCGGCCTCTGATACTTCTAGCTCATGGGAATGATCTCGATTTCCCTCAAATCATGAGAAACCGAGAGAAATACCCAATTTAACATAGCAGATTTTTCCTTTGGCATAAGTCTTTGAGCACACCAACTTGTGACACTTTCCATTCATTTTACCAAAAAGAAAGAATGTGAAGATGATCAACTTCATCAAAACTGCCAGTAATTGCACAGACATGACATTTACTGCACTTCTGTTGATGTGGAGGTGTAACAGCAAATAGAGCTCAATCCACTTCAAATTATATTTCATATGCATAATGAACCATGACTGCTCAAAAAGGAAAAAAAAAGCTTCCTTGATCAACTTATTCCATATTAGTTGCCTGTCCAACCTTATATATGTACATGCTACGAGGCTTGTCACAGTGAGAAGTATTGTGTACAACATTGCCAGACTATAGCCTCAAATTAGGCACACACTAAAGCAGTTAGCAAGCAATCTAGTTTTACACTGCCCATTACGCATTGTCGCTAACCGACTGCTCTTAATATGGATACGCGTGCATAGCTAGCTGGGAAGAAAACTTGCACAAGGATGCATGCTTTTTGATTTCAGTGCCATAAACTCCAGCTTCCATCCAAATGCATAGTTTTAGTAAGCGAAAAGACGGAGCTGATAAAGCAAAAAAAGAAGGGAATGGAGTTGGGCACATGGGCACTGCTGATACTGCAGCTGAAGCTACCTCTTACAAGTGCCGATATCTTTTCTCTGAAACACAATGGGTGATAGAGCAGCAGTCGTGTACTTTACTCCTGTTGCATTCACATTATCAGCAATTACGTGCAATAAACACTTAAGAAATTCGCCGTCTGACCTTTAGACCACAGAGGTGCTTCTCTAACTTCAATTGTGATTTTTAATTATTACTATTATTATTATCTTTTTTTTCCCAGTTTGAATCACTGCTGCGGACAGAGCGGGTGGGAGCTGCATGCTCTCAAGGACATCATGCGTTTGGTTGAAAGGTAAACCTTCTGACACTTTTTAGCTTCACCATCATATGATCATAGGCATGCGAAGTGTTGCTGCTGTTAGCTCAAAATTACTCAAGACAACATTCTTAGCTTTTTAAATATGCACCTCAGTTCAATCTTGCCGCTTCACACGCCCACTAGCCACCATACTAATACGTCATGGCCGCCATGTTCCACCTATTTCATGAAACTCCGACCTCGCTTTGCAATGAAAAGTCCCATCGTCATTGCCGCAATCAGCGCCACCGTTCGCTTATTTCTGTAAACGACGGATGGGCCGATCGCAGGATCGCAGGGCCGATTGCAGCCGACGATGGCCACTCCTACGCCCAAATCGCGGCAATCGAAAAGCTCAGATCGGTCACAGGAAAGCCACGGCAGTGCCGTCGTGAGTCAGAGACACCCGAAAACTGCGTCGGAAGGCTCGAAATCATCGCAGGAACCAGCTGTCGAAATCGCGATTCAGCGGCACTCGAAAACTGTATCAGAAACCTCGAAATCGTCGCAAGCCGCAGCTGTCGATATCGTGTCGTCTTCAAAACATACGCAACTAGCGCCGATCGACGGAGTCGCCGCCGAACGTAAGCACTCGGTGCCCAAATCGCCCGCAGACGGCAAGTCTGGCGGCATTTCAGAAAAATCTGCGCCTCAACACCCCGTAGAAAAACCAGAACCGGCACCGCGCGAGAGGCAAGAAAGCTCGAAATCGTCGCATGGCACAACTGTCGATATCGTGTCGTCTTCAAAACAAACGCAACTAGCGGCGATCGACACAGCCGCCGCCGCCGAACGTAAGCAATTGATGTCCAAATCACCCGCAGACAGCGTTTCGGAAAAATCTGCGCCTCAACAACACCCCGTAGAAAAACCAGAACCGGCGCCGCGAGAGAAGCACCGGCAAGATCAGACATCGTCTATGTCGTCGAATGCGGCAGAACGGGACAAGAAAGAGAACGAAGGCGCATCCGAAGGTGCCACACCAATGACGTCTCGGCGACCTGCCAGCGAAACGGTAATGCCAATCGCTGCCCCGCGCAGCAACCAATCGCGGCAAGACTCTCCGGAGAAACTATCGAGCTCAGCGTTGATGGAAGGAGCTGCTAACGCGGACGTACAGCCGAACAGTGCAGTGGCGCCCGCGTGGCACAGCGCCTCCGGAAAGACGACGCCGCGAGAGTTGCTGTCGCGAGAACGGCGGTCCGACACGGACAAGGGCCCGTTCTCCTCCACACCCAGCGAACACTCCCTGGGACCCGAAAATGAGGGCTTCACCGAGGAAAAGAAGGTGACTTCCTCAATGCACCGCGCCTCCGCATCGTCGGACACCGCAAAACTGCCCGAAGCGCTGAAGTCGTCTGCCGGTGAGCCTCCGACAGAACTTGCAGCTGAGCTTACGACTGAACCTCCGGTTCAACCTATGACCGAACCTCCAGTTGAGCCTACGACCAAGCCTTCAGCTGAGCCTACGACCGGGCCTTCAGCTGAACCTACGACCGAACCTCCAGTTGAGCCTACAACCGGGCCTTCAGCTGAGCCTACGACCGAACCTCCGGTTGAGGCTCCAGGCGAACAACACGAGGAGCCACACAGCAAGGTGCCGCAATATGAGCAACAGCCGGCAAGGGTACCATGGTGGAAGCGGTCATTGGTGACATCAAAGCATCATTCAGCAGATGCTCGAATCCAAAAGGAGGCAGGAGCTCCACTGCTCCTGCCTCTCAGTGCGAAGTATAAAGACAGCTTTGCTTACAAAACAGTGCGCGACAGGCTGCCAGTCATCTTGACGAAAGTCATCGACACTGTTTTCAGGGACCGCATGGATATCGAGAGAGTGCTGGGCCCCGAGGCACGCGAGGAGACCAAACTTGTTGTGGGATGCCTCGCCAGGCTGCGCAACGAAATGGTTACCAACAAGCCCATGATACCCATAGAGGACGACTTCGAAGATACGGAAACCTGGAACAGTGTGCTGAACGAGTACACGTTGAAAAATGGTCGCGAACCCCACTGGTACGAGGCCCCCTGGCTCTACATTGAGACCTATTTCTATCGGCGCATCTTCGAAGCATTCCGGCTCACAGCCAAGCTGAGAGACTACGACCCCTTCAGTAAGCTCAAGCGGGACGCTCTTTATGGCTCATTCAACGCAGTGCGCACCCTGTGCGACATCTTGCGTTGGAACACTCCTCGAGATGCCACTTTGGAGACCCTCCAGCAAACCACGTACAGGTGGGTTGATCTTCCTACCCGAGCTGCTGATCAGTGAAGATTATGCTATGAGCAATATCTGAAATAAGCAGGGTTTAAGATGGTCTTTATAATGGTCACAGCTGCTTGCCATGACAAGGTGCATCCAAGAAAGAAAAGTTATAACAGAAACAGCACTGTCACATTTTAAGCCAAACTCCACATGCGTGAAAATCCATGTGGCAGCGACGTAGACACCATAACGTGAGCTGTTGCTTACCAAACCAAACCCCATTCACACGACGGCTTTGGCGACGAATTTCTGGTGTTGATGGCACGAAATCGCCTCTCTGTACTGAAAGTGGCGAAATGCCAGTGGTATCAAATTGCAAAGCGATATGTTTTATTGTACAAAGCGACACAAAATACTTCTGGAAGATTTGCACAAATTTTTTTTCCTCTGACACGTGTGAACGTTTGGTTATTTGCTTTTTCTGTGCAGTGCCCGTAGTGTGTCACTCACATAAACCTGTTCTGGCCTCTTGCTATTGGATAGCCGCACATGCAACTTCCGGGCGACGAGCGACACTTTCTAGATTTGGATCGACCAAGCAATCTGTTGTGCGACGGCCACTTTCATCGCTTTTAGCGTCGCTTGTCGCCGTCGCATGGATTTTCGCGCATATGGGGTTTGGAGTTTTCTTGTGGGAAAATTTGGTGCACAAACCCATCGAGGAAGCTTCACAGGTGTCTTGCAAACTTTTTCAGAACACTTTTGCCATGTTTTATAATACATGTTACTACCATTTAACACACTGATATTACCTGCAAGTTGTTTTAAGTGTATTATCAGAGCTGATATTTTCTCATTGCAGGCTCATTGAGCTGTCGCTTTGGGGCAACCGGTGCGACCTCTCGCTGTCCTCTGGTGCAGACACTTCAACACAAGCAGGCTCGCTGCAGCTGACTGAAAGACTGCGACCGTACATCATTTCTAGTCACGCCGACAGGCTAATGCACTACCTATGCAGGCTCCGGGAACGCAACTTTGACGGCGAGGCAATCCACCTACATTGCGTGCTGGACAATTCAGGCTACGAGCTGGCTACCGACTTGATCCTCCTAGACTTCCTTCATGAGACCAGATACATAAGCACAGTGACAATCCATGTTAAGGCAATCCCTTGGTTTGTGTCGGATGTTATGCGGCGGGACCTGTTCTGGACATTGCGCGAGATGGAAGACAGCGATCACACCGCTACGCAGGCTCTGAGTGAACGCTGCCAGCATCGAATCATGGAAGGAGTGTGGTACGTAATGGACGACGTCTTTTGGACACAGTCGTTCGACTATGCCGAGATGGCAACAAGACGGCCCGACCTTTACAAGCTGTTGCAGTCAGCCGATTTGCTACTCTTTAAAGGAGATCTCAACTACAGAAAACTTGTCGGTGACCTCAGCTGGAATCCAACGGTTCCCTTCAAGCAGGCACTGCGAGGCTTTGAGCCAACGTTCGTGTGTGCCTTGCGCACGCTGAAGGCTGACACTGTGGCGGGCATAGACCCAGCAATTCTCGATGAAGTGGCACAAAGGTCGCCAGACTGGATGGTGACTGGCGAGTATGCTGTGATTCAGTGCGCCGGAGCAGAGCATACAAAAGGGCCTAGCTTGGCTCCCACACCGGAGAGTGTCGGTAGCCCTCCGGTGCACAAATTGGCAACTTCTGCTTCAGTGCACACTATTGTGTCAGCCCACCCAGAGCAAAGCTCAGATGTGCATCAAGAAGCGAGAGAACCGTCAGGCACTGCCCCTGAACAAGTGAATGAAACTGCAAGAAGTGGTTCAGCCACGGCAGCTAGTGCAACAGCAGGTAGCAAGACCGCAGTTAGCACCACAGCTGCTGCCTCGAGCAGTACCATTCAAGAACCGGCACAGCGGAGTACCCACAGTTCCGTGCCTGACGACACAAAGAAGCAAAGTCACACTTCAGGCTCTGCAGCCAACGATGCACCGCCGCATAAGTTCGAATAAGTCATTTGTGTTATGGACACCAATCAATCGAATTTTTACTCCTATTGGCAGGTGTTTGATAACTGCCCCGTTACGACGTTACGTGTAAATAATGTTGCCACCCTACGTGATATATATGATGAAGCGTTAAGACTAGTGCAATAAATTTACGTTACGTATTATGTATGCTCAAGCGTTTAGACTAGTGCGATAAATTACACAACATATTGATTGTTTTCACAATAACTGATGGACGAAATGGCGTGAGGACACTCTTAGTGATGGCATGCAAATGGAGAGGGAACTCAACCCACAAGACTGCTGCACATGCGGCTCTCCAATTCTTTATGCTACAACAGCGACATCGCCATGAGACGGAAATGGTCAAATGTATCGGTTAGTGCATTTATGCAAATCCACTACATATTGGACAGCATAGTAATCGCCACTGTAGTGCTAAACTTCCACGCACTAAATTGCAATAAAATAGCCCTAGCCGGCGATGACAATGTAAAAGTTACTTTCACCGAGTGAAGAGTAAAAGAGCGTAATTTCTGTATTACTCTCCCATTGTTATGGCTGAAGTGAATCCTTGGTGCAATTTAATATTGCGTTTGATACTCACCTCACTGGATGCATTTCCAGCAGCCCACAAGTATGCCTCTAAATTTTCTGCAACTGCTGTCTCTGTAGGCGTGGCTTTACTTTGTACGTGCTCATAAACGGCAGCCTTGAATGCATGCGCAGTGCTGGAACACAGCACAGCTGTAAGCAGGAGCCACATGCCTTGCATCTCCCTGAAAAAAGAAAAAGAGAGAGAGAAGTGCGATCAATCATAAATGTCTACAAATTATGCTCATCTAAGATGCACAATTAATTCTGAAAACTGTAGCGTTCGTAGAGCAGTGCTGAAAAAAATCCGTTTTTTTTTTTATTGTTACGCAATGTGTATTAATGATGCCATTGTAGTGCAATAAGAAACAACACGTATAAGGAATATAGTATGAGACACCATGGAGCACTATGCTCACAATTGGCCGGAGGAAAAGTTCACTACAGCGTGCACATGCCTTGATAGTTACCATGGCAAAGGAAATTTAAAATCGCATCTAGCTTCCAAATATTTGGAATTATGAGGAATGCGTGCACATTTTGTAGTTTAGGCATCACACAGGTGACGCTTAAACGTTAATACTGCAATGTTTAGGCACTTCGCCAGTTCATAAGCTATGCCGAAATGCAAACGCCAGTTCGGGTGCACACCAATGTCACGAGGGCTGTTTGTCATGAAAGAATGGCGAGATGTTTGCACATGCGCAGCAGCCCAAGACTGGTGGCTTTATGGAAGGCACGATATTTACAGACATCTGCTATTCAAATTATGTGCACAGGTTTGAAGCCGCGTTTGATACAATTCGAATGAGCATAGATTTAATATTGCGAGTTATCTGCCGCCGTGCAGGTGCACACACCTGTAGCGTCCGAAATTAGAGCGCGATAGAACTTAAACGGGACTCGGATCTTAATTCCAGAAGCGAAATGCGCGTCGACACACAAGTTTCGCGCACATGACGTCGACACTTTTCAGCTCGCGACAATACCTCGTTTCGCGTCCGATCGGCATAGCTCACGCACGCTTGTAAATAATAATTACCAATCAATACAGGGTTTGTATGTGCGAACGCATTTTCTAAACCCTTGCTAACACATTAGATCATTTTGAAAGACCGGTTTATCATAACACGCCTAATGAAGATTCGAATGCATGATGGTGAGTAAAGAAACTCAGAAGCATGCTCAGTAGTCACGCGCGCGCGCGCGATCCCGTGCAACAATAAAAAAGAAGAACACGTTGCTAATAATTCAGGCTCCTGTGATACGTACGTCAGTTGACTGTGTGGTTCTCCACTTGTGACGGCTCGGAGCGAATCGGCAGCTGGTGAAAAGGGGGCGGTGTTTTAACGTTTTGATGCAGCTGCTTCTTGTTGGGCAGCCACTTCAGTGAACAATACGGAGCGTGCGGGCGAGAGCAATGATGTAGCAAAACCCTTATCTAAAACAGTAGATAGCTGCTGCCGGTGGGATACTGAAACTGCTGAAACGGTGAATACGCAGCAATGAATCACACAATCACACAGGCTTGCTACAAGGGAAAGCTGTCATCAGCATAGTCGTCTGTATTGGGCAAATTTACTACACAAGCTACAACCTCACTTTTCCCTCGCTTTTTAGAAATATTACAAATTAAATGTTTTACGAAAGCTTTTTTCTGCCGCCTTTTTCCGCGACAAACGCCGACTAACGGCTAGTGTCGGCTGGCGACGACTGTGCAATTGACTGCGGCTTTGTCTATTTTCTTTCCCGCGCGCGCCAGAAACGAAACGGGAAAGCTAAACATGGATCTTGGTGGCGTGGAGTCGGTACTAGCTCAAAATCCATGCCGAGAAAGGCAGGTGGAGGCAATTCTAACAGCGATGGGTCACGTAAGTGCACAGGGCCCGTTTTCAAGTTTCTTTCTAACGCTGGTTTCACTTGCAGCCGCTCGGCGGACCGTGCCAATGCATCTTTGTCTACGGCCACGCGTCCACCGGCAAGACACGCACCGTGCAGAGTATCATGAAAACACTGAACGTAAGTGCGTTCATCAGTTCATCGAAGAACATATTTCTAACATGATTCGCGTGAGCAAAAGCACAGAAACGAGTCAAGAACCTGTTAGGAGCACTGTGAATGGGTCTGGTATTATACATACTTAGATTCAGG
This sequence comes from Rhipicephalus sanguineus, assembly GCF_013339695.2. Classification (NCBI taxonomy): domain Eukaryota; kingdom Metazoa; phylum Arthropoda; class Arachnida; order Ixodida; family Ixodidae; genus Rhipicephalus; species Rhipicephalus sanguineus. The sequence continues at coordinate 33,455 of NW_023616046.1, forward strand.
TGCCTGTACGTGCCATTGTTTGAGAAAGTTATACAAATCAAACTAGTTAGTACGTGGCATCATCATAAGATATCAGGCGTGCAAACACGTCGGACATAAGAGAAGAGACCAAAACTCAAACGTCGACTATAGACCATGGGCGTCGGCAGGGTGGGGGGGGGGGGTGCAAAGGGGGCACTTGCCCCCCCCCCCCTCCACCTAAATCACACCAGCACCTGCCCATCAAGCCCCACGAGAGCCCCCCTCCCCCCTCTTCCTTCAAACGTGGCCAAAATCCTGCCGACGCCCATGTTATAATCCGAATGAACGCACTTCGGCAGAAACGAAAGTAGACTCAATAACTTATCTTCGCATGCGCTATGGTAGCTCCACCTGTGCAAAAAAAATGTTTTCTCTTTTATATTACGCAACATCTTAATTGTGAGAATGTTTCCTTATATGCGCAGTTATACAACACGTAAAAGGTATCAGCAGTCTGCTGAAGTTAGGCAGGCGACAAGGTCTCCACTCGCTCTACTACAGTTTGTCATAGGTTCAATCTTTTCACTGCTTGATTATCAATTGCACTTGAGTAAACTATATCGAACAATCTAAATATGGGGATATGATCACCTTTTATAAAGATTGTATTAAACCAAAACAGAGCCTCACAGACACAAACTGTCATTCTTGCAATGGCACATTGCCCATCAAGAAACTCACATAGATGGTACCCAATTTTTTCTTACGGAAAAAGACTCTGTGGTTGGCAGCAAACCTCACCTGCTAGTGACATGGTAGCAGGAATGTTCAATTTTGTACAACTTCGCCAGTAATGAACTAGTTTTAAAAATATTCTTTTGGCAAAATGCTCCCATGACAGCACCTTACAACATTCATTATACCACCAAAATTTGCATAGGAGCCTGTTAAGGGGCCCTATAATGCGGATATGAAGCACTTTGGTATGACTTAATGATGGCACACAGTAATATTTGTGCCACCCTGCTATCTCAGCTGTTGCAACCAAGTGTTGTGATTGAATGATACCTCCAGCTACTTATAAAATAAGGGTGTCACTGTCCGGGCAAGCAAGCCACTTTGCTAAGCAGAGGTGTCTTTTCATCTTGAAGGATAAGTTTAATTAGTTAAGTGATGGTATGGATGCACATATGACAAATGTAATGCTGCCTTGGCGGCGTTACGCTTGCAACGTTACATCGTTACAGCGTTACATGGCAACACTGCATTGGCAGCGTTGAGCTGGCATCCATCACAGGCGAGCAAGCTTCCCTGTGGGCACTAGAGTACAGAGCAGTGATGTCATATGGCACCATGTGTGTTGTCGCTTGTGCAGTTGCAGCATGCCTTTGTGAGTGGTCTGGAGGCCTACACTCCCCGGCTGCTATTCAGTGCTGTGCTGAGCCAGCTGATTGGTAGCACTGATGCCTGTGACAATTTGTGTGACTTCGTCAGACACCTTGGAGAGGGACTGCCAGATGCACGTCCTGCCTACATTGTGAGCCCTCTTTTTTTCTCTTCTTTTTTTCTTTTAGCTGAACATTCCTGTAGCATGCAGATTCAGCAGTCAAGTCATAGGTTTTCTCTCAAGAAGAGCTTTGGCAAAAAGCAACTTCAAATATGCACAGAGTATGGTAAAGTAACTTTCTAAGGAACCTGTAGTTACAATGTTTAAGCTGTGCATGATTGGGTTGCACACTGCAAGGATGGACCTTGAAGCATGTGGATGTGTGAACAAGGGAAATGTTGGGTAGGGTGCAGACAGGCAGCTTTATTCTGCCTTCTAATATAACTTGGTGACTTTGTTGACATAAAATGGCACCTCAAGTCGCATAATGGAAAGTTGTGATTTAGTAGTTGTTAGACTGAGTGCTGAAGAACATGAATTATACAAAAGCTGTCTGAATAGGCTAATCTAGTATTCCCTTGCTGGAATGTATTGGCCATGGTTTCGGTATCATTCCATACATCCCGTGTGAATATGTAACAAGTGTAAGGTCAAGATGTAAGAAGGTGTTAGTATGAATGAGAGATGTAAATACAGATGAATATCATGGATAAAATCAAGAAGTCAGGTTTAGCAAGTCACTGTAATGTATGGAACAGGCAACTATAAGAACAGGCCTATAAGAGTAACAAGATGTGGTACAATATGAAGGGAAGTGCTGTCAGGTATAGCAGAGAATTGGATGTAGGTGATCAGATACAAAACAAATTTTCAGACATCTTGTCACTTGAAGTTCGTAAAAACTGGGACAACAAAAAAAGAGCAGTGCGTAGGACGAGCACTGACTTGCAGCTAATGGCACTTCTTCTACCTGTTGTCCCCATTTTTATGTGATTGGTGCATGATTAGATAACACAAGACGAAGTACTTGTCCACTCAATCAGCTATTCACCCACACTTGAAGGCCTTGGTTTCGTAAATGCAGGACTGTTAATTCCTGCGATTAGAGATATCAGGCCATTGTTCTGCCAGGGACACAAGACTGACTGTTAATGATTACAGTACAGAAAGGTGTGCATAAAGATTGACTATACAGTGCTCGGCAATCGAGGCGTGACTCTCTGAGCGCGTGGCTGCTGGCAGTGAGAGTGAGGGTGAGAGCGTTCGTGACGCATGGTGACTGCGTCCGGTAGACATATGTTCATTCTTTCGTTCTTTGTGGAGTTGGCGGAGCGCTGCTTGCCTTGGATTCAAATGGCTGCGCTCACGTGCTGCACTGCGCAAAACAGCTGGGGCTTGTGGGCGTGCATTACGAAAGGTTTTCAGCACTCCACTGGATCCACTGAGAACCACAGACTGAACGACTGTTTACAAGATGCAGTCACCATGCATCACGAATGCTCTCGCCCTCACCGTCATCCTCACTGCCAGCAGCCACGCGCTCCCAGTGTCTCGTTCCGACCGCCTAGCACTGTACATGGGGAGCAGAAACTTGTTTTTCTCTTTTTCTTTTCCTGTTCACGCTGTGCCCTCAAAGCACTAACGAATCCATACCAAGTATATACATATTTAAGTGAGCTCAAGTTTCTTCCTACCCCTGCAGGTTGTGGACCAGGCTGAGCGACTACGCGGCCAAGGTCTGCTGGGCGCACTGGCACGCCTGCGAGAACTGTCCGGGCGGCCTTTGTGCTGCATACTGCTCTCTCGTGTTCCCTGGGAAAAGTTCCGGGAGGCGGGAGTCAGTTCACCTTACCGTGTCCACTTCCCGCAATACACTGCTTCGGAGCTCAGCCAGCTGTTGGGTGGCGATACATTGCTGCCCACGGTGCTGGGAGGAACCACCCTCAGTCTGAGGGAAATGCAACATGCTGCAATAGGCATTGGCACTACCCCAGAAGGCGAAGGTGGTGCCTCCTGGCGGAAAGAGGTGGCATCGCGCCTCCGTCAGCGTCTCCAGTCTGTCTACCTTCGAGAGAGCAGGTAGGCATTGGGCCTTACCGTACAGTCAGGTCTGCTCTTTAAAGTCAACGTGCAAATGTGTAGCTTAACTACCCTGAAGTTACGTCACTATTAGTACACTACAGTTAAAGACAACGATTAACATCATCTATGCTTTCCTTGGCCTAATTAATTGCATGTCTGATTCATTTGGTCGTGTCTAACATATAAACAAGCCCCATGGAAAATATTCCCCTGACTGTACGTTCATGTAATATGTACATGCTGGCTTATCATCTTCAGTTGTTACCCTCTGCTGGCCTCGGTGATTCTGATTCTATTTAAAATGTAAGTTACATTTTCATCCAGAAGGTCTCCGTTCTTGGCATGTGTGTACATTTGCTCAATTTGGAGCAATGATATTGCCACGCCCACTTTTTGTTTTATTTTGATGTATTCGGGTTTGACCAGCAAGGACAGTTAGCAATGCTCGACGCTGACCACGCCGCAGTGTTCGAGAAGGTTCGCAATTGTAGTAGATCACTTTGTTAAGATTACACGCAGGATGCGAATTGTCTAGATTATTCCAGAGTTTGCGCGACCACCAGTGATAAGGCTGGAAAGTTCGATGCAGTGATGTATAAAAGACAGCACGTCCCAGCGATGATCAGTTTTTCGACAGCCGACGCCCAGTTCACCGCTATCAGTGTACAGCGTGTATTGCTGTAGTTTGAGTCTTCATTTCCCGGCCACAAGTTCGGCCAAGTAAAGAGTTTCATCTTTGACCACGCCAGCTGTTGTCTTCGTCGACGTCACGACCACGTGACAATATATCGTGTCATGACTCATTTAATGTCTGCCTTTAAACATTCCTACAAGTGCACAAAGTAGGGTCTTTGTGTGTTTGTGCATGTGCCCAGTGGAAGCCAGCAGGCTGTTCGAATCGAGTTGCCATTCCATGCACGGTTCTTGCTGCTCGCTGCTTACCTGGCTTCGTACAACCCTCCTGGCACAGACCGCAAGTTCTTTGTCAAGGTGACCGCTCACGATCCACTTATTCTTCTTCAACTCGACAGCACTCTCTAGGCAGCCTGTTGTTTGAGTGCCTGGGTCGTCTCACTGTCAAGCATGAGATTGTCCAGTTAGCCTTAAAGGGGCCATGTCACCCACTTTTCGATCACAATCTGTGTTATGTGGGTTAATCCTTGTGCTTTCACAAACAAGCTGGCGAAGTTTTAGCGCATTTGGTGGAGCACTTAATCTATAATTGAATATTTTTATAAATACGTGAGCAGCCTGAGAGTTGGGTAACACTGGCACACTCACGAGCTGCAACTTAACAAGCTGCTTGCTGTGCGAGCATCTGCATTCCGGCGAACGGTTTTGTTCCATGGTCAGCTGCACATGAAATTGAGCTATTGCAGCTTTCTTCAGCTTGGCATCGAAATTCAACGATTTTCAGCGACTGAAACCTTAGAAGGCACAGCTCCGCTCGGTGCAGCACATGAGGCACACAGCCATGGCAAAATGACAGTTGCAGTAAGGCCGTGGTCGGATTTATAGCTAGCGACTTATGGGCCTTCTTTTACACGTGACATATTCTTGTACAGTCCACAGTTCATGTATGTATAAGAGGAACAATAGACCCCTCTACTACTTTTTTGCTGAAACCCTAGCAATTGTTGGCGTGAACGGTGTCCATGGCCCACTTTAATGTTCTGGGGCTCTGTGCTCACCATTGGCTCTTGCTTAAATTTGCCATGGCTTCAGAAACGGCGCAACAAGGAAAAAAAAA
>NW_023616047.1:0-70592 GCF_013339695.2 Rhipicephalus sanguineus
AACACACACACGGAGAGCTCACGCTGCCTGCCGAACAACGTACCGAAGAAGGAGAAGGTGGGAGAGCAAACACGCTTCGCAATATACCACAGTGCATGCACCGCGCATATTTCTGTCTGTGACGTCGACAACCACTTGCTTTACCTCTGCACGTCACAAGGGGCCTACGTCTACGTCATACTAGTGGTTATTTTTTGATAGGAGTTCAAAATTCAGATGAGCACTCAGGCTTACTTTAAAACCAAATTAAAATCTTAAAGGCAACGCTCGTCACTCATAATCGGTCAGTAAGTGCCCCGCATGCAGGACTATCAAACAACACAAGCCTCCGTTTTCCGAATTCGGTGTCAGGGGCCCTTTAAAGACAAGCAAGTTGCATTTCTAGTGAAACAAAGATTTTGGTCGCCGTACATCTTTCATCTTGGATTCTGACTTGGCATTTTGGTAACGTAAATTTCCAAGAAAAAATACAAGGGTTTTTTACAATTGTTAGCAATCACGTTTGCCCATGCGCGGTTTGCCAACAGTGCCCTATCCTTTTATGTTTTTACCCACCCCTTCTTGTCTACTTTTAAATCAGTTGCTGGATGCGCTTCGTCTCATCGTTCGTGTCTGCCTTCTTTGTGAACTTTGAATCGCTGACTTTTTCATCCATTATGTTCTAACTAATCCCTACAGAAGATCTTCTGAGAGGGTAAGGCATTGCGTAGCCATCTATAGTATGATATAGCAAGTGGGCCGGAAAGGGATGTGATTGTGAGGAGGAGTGATATGTGGGGGTGAGGAGGGGAGAAAGGATGAGGGGAGAGGGTAATCATAGCATAGCAATGTATGGAAGAGTATAGCAAGGGGTGAGAAAGAAAAGTGAGGATGAGGAGGAGTGATTTGAGGGTAAGGAGGATGGCAGAGTGTAAAGCATAGAATATACTTGTATATTATAGTAAAGCAAGGAGCGGGAAAGGCAAGAGAAGGTGAAGAGGAGGGAAAGGAGGAGGGTAATGCAACCAGCGCCGCTGTTTCCTCAGTCTTCGCACCATAGTACGGAGCTGCCCCAATGTTAACGCGACAGCGTTAAAGAGCTCGTTTCACAGAAATTCCGGTGTCGGTGTCGGCTTTGGCGGCGGCGTCGTTGTCCGTGAGCTAAAATTCGAGACAGATGCAAATAAGTAAATAATAAAAAATCTTCGGCCCGTCTGAGCATCGAACCCAGGCCTTGTGCATGACAAGCTGCTGTTCAACCACGAAGCCACACCAGTGCTTGAAACTGCTTCGTAAAATAACGCTATAAGAATGTCATGTATTGGGAGGGGTCGCCTTAAAACATGTAGGGTAAGGCGGTGCAAAATGCCACAAAAATGTGAAAATAGTGAATATTATTTTTTATTTCACTTGTTACGCACCATAAAACATCAACGCCCGAACTTTCTTTTGGGTACGAGGTATGTGCTACATAAATATGGCGATGTTGGGACTGTTGAAGTTTGAAGTTTATTCTAACATCACGAAAATACACGTGACATGGTTCATAAGTATTACAGAAGGAGGTCCCGAAGTAAACACTGTCAGAAGGACCTCCTAGCGATATTGTATTGATAGCATAATGAAAGCATATTAGAAACACGAAAAAAAAACAAGAACACAAAAAAGAAAACAAAAGGTTATTTAAAAAGAAAAAAGTTTATTTTAAAATGAAACAAAAAATGTCAGGCCTGCGCGGAAAGCGCAGCACAGTCACAGCGAAAGCTGGAAGAGCGGCATTTCTAGAGCCCGTTGTAACTCTCTTGGGGCTACTAATACAAGTACACTAGCAAGGTACCCACTACGCCATAAATCAATATTTGTGAAATTGGGAAGCACCTACAACGCCATTACTCGTCATTGTGCGCAGAAGCGAGGTTCCAGCTACACATATGTAAGGCATTATGTGCACTTTGTTTACGTGACGACTGATGACGATGAAGAATTGTGGCTCAGCCCTTTGTAATGGGTTGGAAGCTTTAAACGGCTCACCAGTTACGTAATTCGCATTGTGTGACGCCCGGTCGCTATTTAACTATAAATCATAATTTCTGTGAAGTAGGGAAGCAGCCACTATGCCATTTTTCGTCATTCAACGGAGAGCCGTGGTACCCGCGAAAAACATCTAAGGCATTATGCGCACTTTGTTGGTGTTGTGCCTGATGACGATGAAGAATTATTGCAGAGCCCCTTGTAGTGGGTTGGAAGCATCCAACAGCCCACTCGTTGCGCAATTCGCATTGTGTGACGCCTAGTTACAGAATTCGCGTTGTGTGGTGCGTGGTTGTTATTTCACTCTTCTACCACACTAAATTACATATGTTAATGTGGTTCCTTCTGGACATGAAGCCTGTATAGCGTCTTTTTTGCAAGGCAGTTCCAAGCACCGGCATGGCTCTGAGGTACAACACTGGGCTCCCCGCAGAGGGCCCAGGTTCGAACGTTCCATCCTGGAAATCAATACTTTATTTCCGTTTCTGTTTGACATTGATGTGCTCTGGTGCCGACATTCGAACGCGCGCTTCAAGCGAGACTTTTTCGGATATAGATCGACACGACGGAACGCTCGCGTAACGATTCGGATCATCATCATCAGTAAAAGTGCTCACGGCCAGACCTCCGTTCAAGTTTAATAGCATCAAAGAAAATTATTTCGATAATATTGAAATGAGCGGATGTAAAATGCACCAGATGCCTCACTTTACCCCAATCTGCGGAGCAAAGCGAGACGCTGCGTGGGGCGAAACGAGACGGTGTGAAAAAAAATCACAGCATATCTGAATGACGAATTCAATGAAACTCTCCGTTTACATACATCGCATCTTTTATTGTACTGTTTGCCCCTTCATCACATCGGTGAAATTCATAATTCAAGGCTTTCCATCGGTTGCCCTCGTTGCTTTCGCATCGCCTCACCATTTAGCCGCTCAAGGTGAAAATAATTTCTTTATCAACATTTTGGCTCACTCAAAGTATGTCCTCTCGTAAAACGATAACATAACTGAACATCTGGCGTTCTTTCGTTCTGGATCAATGAACGGCCAACACGCTACCAGGCACTACCTTGGAGGTAAACAATGGCTGCTACAATGCATCAGCTAACACTGTTTCCTACTGGAACATGCCAATGGCTGCTCCGGCTTTTAGTTAACGCGCACGCTGCGAACAACAACTGACACAAAGCGTAAGACAGACCACGACGACTACGATTTAAGGAGCTTCGCCGCGCACTTGAAATTCACTCCGTGGGCCCTCACGCAGTCTTCATGAACACAGCCTTTGCACTCCACGCATTGAATCAATACAGAACCCGGCGCTGTGTTACTCCAAAACTCTCGAACAACATTCAGTTCATTTTTCAAGTCGTTTTCTACCCAGGAAGCTCTAGATGATATCCTGGTGCACGTCCGCACCATCCTAAACAAAAGAATATTATACATAATGAGCGTAAATAAATGGTTCACTCAATAAGACACTCTCTAAGGCAATTCAATGTCTTTTTGTCGCGTTTTGCCCCTCTCACATGTCCATATTCCAAAAATATTTCCCCTTTGGCCCATGGCACCGAATGAACTAAACTTTTGGGGGCATGTACCTAACAACGTAAATATTTGCGTTGTTGGACTGACGCCGGAGTAGCTTCATGCACGCATCAGAATTACGCCCCTTTTCGGCGGGTCACGAACACACTGACACTGCTGACATCAGCCGCGCAATTTTTCCCGCGTGAACGCTGTGAGCGATCGTCAACTTTTACACAAAAACGTCGAAAACTACCGGCACCTATCGCTGAAATAGAGAAACGAAGAAAAGGTACTTTTTGTATTAGCTGTAGAGGGCGGCAAAGTCAAAATGTCGCGTTTTGCCCCGCGTCTCATTTTGCCCCGCCTTACCCTAATATTGCGTGGCAGAATTTTAGAATCGCGCCAGGCGTCAAATTATCTGAATTGAGCAAAGAGAGGGTGGTTTAAATGGGCACTAAAGGCAAATAAAAATTTACGTCAGAGTGAAAGGTCAATGTTTGAGAACGCCTAAAACGTCAATATTATAAATAGCAGTGCTCTAGTAATCAAGAAATTAAAGGGAGTGTCTACCGCTCGGAAAAATTTTTCTGAGTTGTGGTGAAAATGAGAAGATCGTTCGTCCAGATCGGCGGCAACGAGCATGCTTTTGCCCCACAAAAAAGTAAATATATTATTAATCGATGTTGAAAATCGTGAAGAATGACCGCTAGCGTCACCCAACGGCGATGTGGTTCAATCCACTGGTATGACAAGAAATCCTCGAAAGTAGACTCATTTTGCTTAAAAACAAACATGTATAACGTGAAATTGTATTTTACCGCACTTGAGGCACCTTTCGGTTGCGTCAGAGAGTAATTTATGCCTTTTTTTTCCTCACGCATCCAAACAGGCGCCCGGTGGCGCTGCTTGCGGCGCCGTCTTCGATTTTTTCTGCTTCAACTCATGCGCTATGCCATGCGGCTCTCCGCGCTGGTCGCACTGCGCCGCTGTATTGTTGATAGGATGTCTCACATGTCCTGCGCTGGGAAGGCGCGCATATATTGTCTCTTTTTGATGAATCGACTTGGCTTGGATTGCGGCAGCAGAGCTAAAATAAACGCATAGACTGCGATTACAGAAAAACAAGTGTTCTGTAATCGTATAATAAGGCATTCATTTAACCGCTAGCGCGCTGAAAACGACTGTTACATTCATAGTGTTCAGCGAAAATAAAGTAATCCTACAGAAATCAGATGTGCTTTCGGTTTTAATTTTACCGGCACTACATCGTCATCGCGTCCACCAACCAGTGTTGTGGGCATGTTTCACGCCAATGGAAGAAGACCGACGCAGATGGAAAAATTCTGTTTTAAAATTTCTACTCACTGTCCAGAGAAACCGCTGCAAGGTTGGACACTTCAGACGTACGCTTTCTATTGCGGTACAAAACAGAAAAGCGATGAAGGACGGTAGACAGTCCCTTTAAGGTAAATGTAGGACACTGTATGCGCCAGCAGTGGGACGTTTTGGAACGAGCCCGATGGCTTCAAGAGTTCCGAGTACAAATTATCACTAGTAGTCAAGCTACTCATTATAAAAAAGAACATTCCGAGATTTGCAAGACGTTGTGCAACACGGGTTGTGCAAAAGTTTCGTTTTCGCCGGGCTGCGCTCCGCTCGCGCGGTCGCGTCTCAGTGGTAGTTTCGTTATCGCGTACTGCTGTGTGTGCCTTGCACGCTCATGAAAGTCGCTCTAGCGGAAACTCCGACAAAAGGCCGTGGCCATGCGATGTTGTGTAATGTGCCCTTGAGAGCAGAAACCACGACGTCCGCTGCCGGGCAGTAAAGGCGGGCAATGTTGCGCAAGGCAAATGCTACGTTAGGTCCTTCTCAGGCGCATGATTTGAAATGCGCTAACGCTGTGCGGACCACCGAAACCTGATTTTCATTAAAAATAAGCATTTCCTTGGCAGGAAACAAGCACTGCGATGTTTCTGACACGCTATTTCAACAATCAACGTCGACTTAACATTTGCTTTAGTGTCCCTTTTAAGCTGTCCAACCATTACAAAGTGCACAGGTGCGCGTGGCACCTAACTGACGCGTAGTGAGTACTTCGGAAATTAGCAAATGGAAGGAATAATGGCGTAGTGGGCGCTTCGCAACTGCACTTGCAGTAGACATTCTAGGATAGTTCGAAACAGCCAATGTTACGCGCACGAACGTTCCTTTCCGCGCGGCACGGTTGAAAACGATGTGCACGGGGCCCGATTATGCTGTCGCGTTCTACTCTTGAAGGCGAAGTAAGGCTCGCTTCACTACGTCTATTGTTTTGTACAACGTAACTAGAAGCATTGGGCGTCATTTTATCTATGCAGAAACATATTTCGTGTTTCTGTGGGTGTAATGAGTTTGAAGGGCATGATTTTCGCAGCACCCTACGAGCAAGAAACATATCGTGTACAAAGTCAGCTTACAACTAGAAGCCACTGCATTTGCAGCACAGAAATCAAGTAATGAAATGGGAAATTTTTATGGTTAATTTTAATCTGAATACTAACATCTGTGTCTTTCAAAATCGTTGAATGTCTTCCCATACCTCTTTACAAGTACCCTACTTTGCTGAATTTCTGTAGTTCCCTTTCTCATCTTGACAGCTTGGTAGAAAAGAGTAGACTCAGGTAAATTTACAAGTAAACAATCAGAAAACAGTTCTCGCAGAGTGTGCCGAGAAATGCCCTTGAGTGCTGTGGCCGTTGCCTCACTGCAAAGGGAGAGCGATGGGAGTTGAAACATTGAAGGACCCTAAAGCGGTTAAAACCAGCTCAAGAAAACTGGCGGGTGACTTCCCGCTGAATTGATAAAAAACGCAGGCCTGTCGTTGTGATGGCGATGACAACCTCACTACTGTGGGAGAGGGACAAAAGAGAGACGGACGGTCGCTAGAAAGCTCATCTGGATCAGAGCCACACGAAAGCCAGGGACTCAGTCTGTCAGTTATAAAATGAAAATACACCAGTTAAAGAAGTTTTGGCCCCTATTCGCGACCAACCTGAACGTCATACTGTAAAGCGCCCTTTTAAATAAGAAAGTAGAAAAAATCACAACAAGAAACTCCCGGAAAACGTCCACATGTACACATTCATTGTTATCATGCGAGCGCGACAAATCACTATAACTCCGCTTCTACCGGACCGATTTCAAAAATTTTTGCAGCAGTCGATTCGTGAGGCCGTAACGACGCACATTCTACACGCGGTTTGCTGTGCGCGCAGGACGAATCTGTCATATCCTGCCCTCAGGCAGAGTCGGCCAAGCGCCAGCAAACGAAGTTTGCTGTGCGCGCAGGACGAATCTGTCATATCCTGCCCTCAGGCAGAGTCGGCCAAGCGCCAGCAAACGAAGTTTGCTGTGCGCGCAGGACGAATCTGTCATATCCTGCCCTCAGGCAGAGTCGGCCAAGCGCCAGCAAACGAAGTTTGCTGTGCGCGCAGGACGAATCTGTCATATCCTGCCCTCAGGCAGAGTCGGCCAAGCGCCAGCAAACGAAGTTTGCTGTGCGCGCAGGACGAATCTGTCATCTCCTGCCCTCAGGCAGAGTCGGCCAAGCGCCAGCAAACGAAGTTTGCTGTGCGCGCAGGACGAATCTGTCATATCCTGCCCTCAGGCAGAGTCGGCCAAGCGCCAGCAAACGAAGTTTGCTGTGCGCGCAGGACGAATCTGTCATATCCTCAGGCAGAGTCGGCCAAGCGCCAGCAAACGAAGTTTGCTGTGCGCGCAGGACGATTCTGTCATACACTGCCCTAAGTCAGAGTCGGCCAAGCGCCAGCAAACGAAGTTTGCTGTGCGCGACAGGACGATTCTGTCATACACTGCCCTAAGTCAGAGTCGGCCAAGCGCCAGCAAACGAAGTTTGCTGTGCGCGCAGGACGAATCTGTCATCTCCTGCCCTCAGGCAGAGTCGGCCAAGCGCCAGCAAACGAAGTTTGCTGTGCGCGCAGGACGAATCTGTCCATACTACTCCCCTCAGTCAGAGTCGGCCAGCGCCAGCAAACGAAGTTTGCTGTGCGCGACAGGACGATTCTGTCATACACTGCCCTAAGTCAGAGTCGGCCAAGCGCCAGCAAACGAAGTTTGCTGTGCGCGCAGGACGAATCTGTATGTTGTTGTTGTTGTTGTTGTTGTGTGTTTGTTTGTTTGTTGTTCAGAGGTTCCCTTACGCAACCTGTTCTGGCTGAGCCTGGAAGAACGACAGTGACGCACCAACAACCGCCACGCACCTTTTAATAACTTTTCTGTAATCTTATACACGTAAAACATGGCAGGTCAGCCAATGTTCTAGCCGGCTAACCCATCCATGAACATGGTCGTGCTACTAAACAAACAATAACAAGACCAGCTAAATGAATAACGCAGTCAGATAATAATCCAAATATCACGACAAATAGGTACATATACGACGTCCAGCGCATACATATAGCGCAGAGTCTAGGGGCATATCCAATGCGTACAGGGTGGTCACGCATTCGTTCGCGTAAGCACTCGTTCACGTCGCGGCTGCCTTTAATCGACGCTTCTTCCCCGATTTGAGCGAGTTCTCCTTCGAAGCAGACGCACACCGCAGGAGCCGCTCACGGAATCACCTTCACTTTCGCCGACCTCCAGCCTTCTCCTCTTCACCCTAATTAAGTGCAAAAAAAACCACAAGACCTATTAGTAAACACACATGTTCAGGTAAGTGTGACAAATCTAAGCTTAGTTGAACTGAACGTCCTTCAAAGTGTGATTAAACATCAACACCAGCATTTCTTGTGCACTATCTTAGTCTTTCCTGCTCGGAATATTCACGCAGCACTACTACGTAACACAAGCTTGCACTGGTATGCGTTCAGGGCTCACACAACGAACGGCTATCGTTACGGTCCGCCTCAAGTTCTGACGTCGTATGGTCCTAAATAGTCTACTTGACGCTACGAACCAACGCGTTCTTCGACTTAAACCCCTATAGTTCTGAACGAATAGTAACCGTCACGTTGTGATGAATTAGGCGCGAAATACTAATGCAGTCACACTGGAGAAAGAACACAGTTCTTTTCGTTGGTTTTGTGTTGCCAATTCATCACGACATGGAGCTACACCCGACTCACCCTAACGTCCTACGCTACTTCCGCACACGTCAAATTCAAGCTGCATACGGTTGGCAACTGCCCACGCAACGACATTAGTGCGAACATTCGTTGAAAGTTATTACGGAACTGAAGGTATAATTTTTGTGCCCAGTATTCTCCTACGGTGGTAATAGAATGTAGCCTGCAGAAATTTTATTCCGTATGCATCATTCATTAAGAGTTTCAATGTGCAAACTAATGAGCATACGCTTTCGCAATTGAACAATTCAAAAGCGAAACCACACGCAAGCAATTATTGGTCCTCAATAGATAATATACACCTCGGTGAATGTATTTACGCACCAGCATTTGATAGTCCTTGAACTCTGCTGCTCTTGGTCCACCGTTACTGCAATGGTTGAACATCTCGATTGCGGTGAGAACGCAACTCGCTGACAAGCACGCTCGGTCGTGCAGAACACTTGATCGACAGAACCCCAGAGTACCAGATGGAGAAGACACCAAGTACGCTGGTATGGGTAACCGAGCCGCTGCGAAGCATTGTCGAAACAGCTGAACCCCTGGGCAGCGCAGGACACGTCGCGAATTCTGCTACTCTCCGGATCCTGCGAAGGAGACGAGCACGCATATTTCTACAGTGGAAAGACAAAACCACACCATTGCTTCTATAAGGAGAAATCATGCTATACGGTGGCTTAACAAAACTCCTTGGAATTGCAAGCCAAAAACCTTGCATTACAGGACTAATCTTGCGATAACAGTCATGTTGAAAATTACCACATTGAGCTCTTTTACTGCAGGAAATTACTTAATCGGGAATGGCTAAGTGAACAGGTAAGGGAGCTTGAGATGTGCTTGAACAACACATAGTCCTCCTACAGGAAACGGTTATGTCAGCAAACGGTCGTAATTGCCATGGGATCTTCCATTCCATGACTACCGGCAATTTGGGAACAGACTTTGCGCCCTCACCAAATACTTACTTTGCGCCCACACCAAATATTTCGTCCGTTATGTAGACGACTGCTTCAGCATTATACAAGTGTAAGACGCAACAAGTCTCCTGAATCTTCTCAACACCATATAAACAGTTCACTGCAGAATACAAGTTGGATAACATCCTTTCCATCCTCCACGTCTGCGTGAGTGAACAGGAACAGACTCTCGTTCGGCGCCCGGAAGGACTCATACCGGCTATTCATGCCATCAGGCTTGCCAGAAGCCTTCCGCTGTTTTATCTCTCGTTTTATCGAAAGCCGTCTCAAAGCAGGCCTTCTGCAGGGCGCACCGGTGTTCCGTCCGTTCCAGGTGTGAGCGAAGCTCTAAACCGCATGTTTACATACGACATTCACAATCCACGCGTACCGTTCAACAAACTGAAAAATCAGCTTGCTAACGTCGGGGATCCGATACACAGCGAGAATTCCCCCTTTTCGACAAAGTACCATGTGCAGACTGCAGCTACATCGGCGAAACTGGCAAGTTCAGGAGGATATTGAAGGAGCGTCAGAGAGAAATCGGCAACAAGAAAGCATCGAACGTCCTGGCTGAGCATGCAGACATTCACGGTCACCGCATCGATTTGGATGACTCCAATACAATAGCTAAGGAGAAGAATCTCGCAACTAGAATACTTCTAAAATATTTATTCAGTCGACAACACCGCCAACAGGAACAATGGAAATCTGTCCGCTGACGACACCAATTCGCTAAGTCATATTTTAGTATAACAGACGTCTTCTGCCTGCTTTAGCGTGATCAAGGAACCCTTACAAGCCCGTAAACGTCCCTCGTGCGTTTTTGCCTTGACTTGGTTAGTGACCGCAACTGGATAAAGGTGGAAAAGACGAAACTCATGCGCAAAAGCATTAAACAAATCCTCAGCCTACCCCAAAACACGAGTATCTCCCGAATCGACCAACTATGCATGCACAACGACATCGACGAATTCATCGAGGCCGAGACTACGGCCAAATGGTCCGCCTCTCCTCCTCCAAGGCAGGCCGTCGACTTTTAAACGAGGCCGGCATGTCCCCCACACCCCTACCTTGAACGCTCAGTAACTCTCCCGAGAGATGTTCGAGATACCTACATGGTAACCCATTCCCACGAAACGTCCACCAACAACCCAACAAGGGCAGACGCCTGCTCCGGGCTCGCGCGATCCTCGACCGCACCGCCGCGATTCGCGACTCTTCCGTACTCGTCGATGCGGCGCAATACGGTAACTCCTCCACCGTTGCACTCGCGGTAGTAGATGGCGACGGAGCCCTACGCTCAGCCGCCTCGGTTAGACTAGCAACGAGCGCCATAGCCGAGCAGGCTCGCCTATAGCTTTAGCGATGATCGATCCCTCGCACACCAGCGTCTTCACAGACTCACGCGCCGCCATTCCGGCTTACGAAACCGGCAATATCGCGCGTGACTACAGACATACAGTTTAGTTTAGCGACCCCTTACTCACCTTCCACGAAATCACCTCTCAATATCGTAACAACAGAAGCCAATACCCCTAGCACACACAAAGCTTGAACGCGCGCAAGCGGTAGCTTTTCGCATGCTACAAACGAGATCGTACCCATCACGTTGCCTACTCGGTCATTACAACTCGGACATCACTCCACAATGCCCAGATTGCACAGAAATTTTATTGTTCACTCTCGCACATGCTCTGGCAATGTCTGGCGTTACCTCGGGGACCAGTCACCAGTTAGTTCGACTGGGAAGAGGCACTCAGTAGCTCCGAGCTCCACCCCCAACTCAAGGCAGTCTGGAGGGCCCAAGAACTGGCGGAACGCCACCACGTTCCCGCCCCGACTCGGGCGTCGCCTACGGTAGCGGCTGCTAGGGTGTCCCTCGTGGATTCCCCGGCGGCTTAAACTCCTCAGGACTTGTCAATAAAGTTCTTGATGACTGTCGAAATGACCACGCAAACCATACGATTATTCGGAACTCTGAAAATGCGTCATATTTATTGCAATCGTCCTAAACCTATCAGCATGTTTCTTTAAAGATACACTTTTTGCCAGCTTACAGGCTCGCACTATTACGAAAGCACGTCTTTTGTACAATATGTAAAATGCCACACCTTTTTTACTCCATTGATCTTATGTAGAACACAATACTACGCAAGTTAGTCTAATGTGAACTTGTAGGCCATGACGGAACTACAAGCATGGCCTATATTATAACACTGAATAGCGACAAGCACTAGCCGGACTAAACGCTAACAAGACAAATACTACACGCATAGCCGAAGACTCAATTAAAGGGTGTAACTTTAGTTATGTAAAACAAGTGCTACAATTTTCGCTACGGACGAAAGAAGGGGGAATTTCGCAGGCCTCGTTTTTCTTTGTTAGACAATGTTGTGTTTAACAAGAAATACGAGCCCTTAAAAATTCCCTTTCTTTCGTTCATTCGTAGCGGGATTCTCGTTATGGCCGAATTGATGCCACGTTGTGTCTAACAATGACAAACGAGCCCTTAAAAATTCCCCTTCTTTTAGAGGTGTGCGAATAGTGAATTTTGAAACCAAATCGAATACGAATCGAATAGTGATGACACCGAATCTAATCCTAATAGAATACTCTAGGGATAGTTTTCTAATAGTAAGACAACCATTTTCAAAAGTCCTACACTCTACAACATTTTAATTTAAACAAACATTCACAAACTTTCACCAAACAACATTACGGTTACTTTTAACCGACCCTAATACCTCGGTGTGAATACCGAGGTAAGCTCGTATACAGCAGCGACCAGAGCCTTCGAAATATTTCGCAACTGTAGGTTTAAATACAGCAGTGACTACCGTAATCATGGTGATACTTAGTCGCTTGCTTCTAAATAAATTGAGACACCACGCCTACAGCTAAATCTGTCATAAAACTGAGAATCTGACGTTACAACATGGGCCTCTGCACCGAAAGCATCAGTGTTGAAAGCTGCAATCTGCAAGAACAATTTACGCAAACAATTTACGCGTCTGTTGTCTATAGTGAAACTGAGCGCAGCCGTAGTCCCCACCGTCAGTTATTACAAGACGAAGACAGCAAGCGATTAATGCGATGCAGCATAGTAAAAACTGAGTAGGAGTGGAGTTTTAAGAAGAAAAAAAAAACGCCTTCATCCGGTATTCAATTTAGCATAGGTAATCTCGCAAAATGTTGGGCTGCGTGCGTATTGGTAATTCAGTGATTAAAGACGAAAAATGACCTTCGGCTGTTCCAGAGTTTCATTGTGTTCTGGTTCTCCCCGTCGGTGCTGATTATTCGAAAACTATTCGAAAAAAAAAATATCGCGAAGCTTGCACTAAGCCGCGCAAAGCTTGAAACAGCGAAACTGGACATTTCTGAAGACTTGTGGGAAGACGTGAGGCGTTCGCTTTCACACATTTTATTGATGCGTGTTCTCCGATGGGCAACCACAGATTCTGTCTTCTTGCGGGCCTCCTCTTCTCTCGCGCTAGGCTCGAACGTGCGGGAGAGCCCCGCCGCGGTGCTCTAGTGGTTATGGCGCTCAACTGCTGACCCGAAGGTCGCGCGATCGAATCCCTGCCGCGGCGGCTGCATGTTCGATGGAGGCGAAAATGTTTGAGGGCCCGTGTACTTAGATTTAGGTGCACGTAAAGAACCCCAGGTGGTCGAAATTTCCGGAGCCCTCCACTACGGCGTCTCTCATAATCATATCATGGTTTTGGGACGTTAAACCTCATATTATTATTATCGAACGTGGCGGAGCAGCTGAGGCGCAACTTGGTCGTTTTCACCGAGACGCTGACGACTCGCCATAGACTAATCTGGTTGCTTCAGCTTCCTCTGGGCCTTCGCTAGGTGATGCAGGTTGTTTCAAGGTCGTGCTAGGCTTTAGTTAGGTGATGCTAGGTTATTTCTACGCTGATTCTCAGCGGAGAGAGTTTCGAGTTAAACCACAGACGGTTACGGACGACATGATGTCCGAACTCCAGAAACAGAAACTCGCGCCGAAACCAAGCGTTCGCCCCTTTCACATATCTACGGGCACGTCATCGTTGGTGTAGGCCTTCCCATCGCTTCGGGTCTTCCCGCAGCCGCCGCTGCCTTTCCCGTTAGCTAGTTTTAGCTTGTAACGTATAGACCGTTTTCACGGAGAGGAGGAGCGTAGTCTCGAACCGGTGTATTTTCGCCGCTCTCTCTCTCTCCACCGTCGGCCGACCGCTGCCGCTGGTGTGTGCGGATTCCCGAGTTTGGCATTGCGTGGTGCGTGAGAGGTCAAGCGTGTTTTCCATTTCTCGACGCGCTGAAGCAATTGTGCGGCCGCAAATCAAAATGTCGGAGCGAGAACAGGTAGACCAGCTACCACTGCGCTGTGTGTTGGCTGCGGCGAAAAAAAAAAACGTAAGAGACTGCAGCCGAGGCATGCGAAGTGCACAATGCTTTTAATTGAATGACTTTGCTTCTCTTAGGTCGCACGCCTTATCCCGCAAATCGTATATTATATGTGGTGTCTTCACTTATGGCCACTTTTCAAGTCATCACACCAACTTGTGATTCTGCTTGGGTGCTGGTACACTTTATCATCTGCACCAAAGAGAACCGTTGTCAAGGCTGACGATAATACACAACACTTATGGCCAAGAGTTGTTATCTCATAATATCAACCTCTCTGATTTCTATGCTACAGCACATGATTTACAATGTCCTGCGGCTAGAAAATGTTCCATTTAGTGCGTGTAATTTTGAGATTATCGAATTAGCACTTTCCAATCTACATGACAGAAAGGGCCGCATGACATGTGTGCTTTGGCGCAGGTAGGCGTCTTAAACGTTTCTTCGAGAACACGTTCTTCTCGACTTGTCAATTTTTTGACGATAACTGGTGTAGCGTTATGACAACCGCACCTTTTTTTTTTTTTGTCGCGCGGTAACCTGGGTGCCATGAACAATCGGCCCACGTTCGTTAAAGCAGGTCGTTACCTGGACACGTGTGCTCGTCGTAATGCTTCTCAAATACTCGCCAGAAAAACAAAACTGACAATAATGTTACAAAAAATGGGCGCCCTTTCGGCGTATCGCTGGTGGCGGCGGCTCGCGCCGAAGCGAGCTTACGCCCTTACGCCATGCCATGCTTCCAGATGTGCAACAGGCTTATTTTCATTTTATCATCGTGTTGTTTCTACGCCAAATTTTGAGCTCACCCGTCGTACATCTGTTTCTTATCCTGTGCAACGATCAGAGCCACAAGCTTTTAACTACGACGGCGACACGAATTAACACAGGCATCGGTGTTTGAGCTCCTGTCGTTCCATGAACATTGTATTGCAACGTGCGAAGCGGAACCAAATGGTCTGTTAAGGATTAGAGTTACGTTTAACTTGAATAATCACGGCACGGAAACCCGGGAGTCATCTTAACACTAATGCGCGCACCTAGCGCGCAGCCGGACAAGGACCCTACGTGTTCGACTCGTCTCCATTTACGTTTCTCTGATTACTTCGAGGGTTGTCCTAAATGTTAACGCTCTGTTATAGTGCATATTCCAAGAACCACACCAAGGCCAGATATAACAAAATATACAAAGCAATTACCACTTTACACATGCTGCTTAAGAACTGCATTGGCATTCTACTCATCGTCGGCGCTGCTTCGGGAACGTCTCGTGGGCCGCTGCTGCTTGCTGTTTCAGCCATTTTGACGCTGACAGCTTAGCGATTACTTACTAGCGCCTTTACACTCGCGAAGCGTTGCTCTGTTTTGCCCGTGTACCGCGAAGAACAGCAGTACCTTGCGAACTGAGCGTATACGCTGCATACGCGGCCGTGCAACCCCACACACCGGAAGGGCGGCGAAGCGTGTATCCGAAACATATCCCCTAGGATGGCTGGGGCCCACACTGCGCCGCTATTGGCCGGAGATGGTCACGTGACCTACACGCACTTCCGGCATGTTTTTTTTTGTTTTTGTTTGTTTTACGCCAACATGGCGGCGTCCATAAGCGAAGCCGCGCCCGCCGTAGAGATCAACAACACTGTAAGATCAACGCTTCTAGTTCTATAAACGTTGGTAGAGATGACACCGATATGTTTGGGCTTTTGGGACGGCGGCGTTTATGTCCGCTGTCGGCGGGCGTGGAAGACGCGGCACTTGTACGCCTTCGGATGTTAGCTGTTTTAAGGTAAGTAGTTGTCTTACCTGTGGTATTTACGCTGCGGTCTTCTGTAATCTACATGTGTTTCAAAGTTGCAGTCTTTTGTGACGGGGTGCTGCTTCTTGCTAGACCGCACGTTCACCCAAGAGTCCTTTGTCATCTTTTTCTTATGACGCGATGCACCGCCTTCCAGCTTTCGCGCTGTATAGTACCACTGCTTATGAAACGCATAGTAGCGGTTGGAGCCTTGGCGTTCTCTAGATACAAGTATACTCATTTAGGAAGGACACTGAAATGCGCATAGCGGGTGCTCCCCCCCCCCCCTCCCTTTTTTTTAACACAGACTAGTGGGATGCTGTCAACATTTAGCAGTAAAAAATACACGGTGAAGATAAATCGTCTTTCGAAAATATCACATTAAAAGTAGGGAGCGCAGTTCTTCTCATAGACTGATGGTTAAACTAACGTCCAAAAAAGTTTTGTGCTGTTTTGAAAAATTGAAATAAGAAGCAGTAAACGGTACATGCCAGCTTCAATGCATATCTCTGTCATGTTGAATCAGACATGCAGTGCAAGTAGTAGTGTCCACTGTTGCCCATGCAACATAAATATTGAGAAAAAGAAAAGTGTATTATTGTGAAACAAAAGTTGGTTATTGAATTCAAAAACATAATTGGACAGTACAGACACGCATGATATTTGCAGACACAGTTATTAGAAATATTGTACACATTCCTTTTATTACTGTCACTGAACATATTACACATGAGTGCTGCTGATACAGATATGAGAAATGAACTGCAAATATGTTTTGCATGGAAAAAAGAACTGCGAGGAAGCATAGTGAAATGACAGACAGTATGAAAAGACAAAGACAAAAGGAGACAGACATGTGCACTCATAAAAAAAAAAGAAACGCTCTATATTTCATGCACTTCTGAAAATGAAATAATTTGCGAGTCAGTGCACACGTCTGTCTCCTTCTGTCTGTGCCATTTCGCGCCGTTTATCATTTCGCTGTGCTTCAAAACCAACTAGCCCACAAACAAGCATTAACTGCAGGAAGCTTTCCTAGACTCTGACATGTTTTGAAAGAAATTACTATGAGAGAAGAGTACTTCACAGTGCATGTTATCCAAGACATAATGTCATGACCACATTGAAATGACACTTCCGGGACCCTATTTAAAATACTGTGTTAGACGACAAGGCTGAAGATCTTTTACTTGAAGCAGGATTAGAACACCACAATACGTGAAGCGGTGTTAAATTTTGGAACAAACTGTGTGTTCTAATACCTTGAAGAGATGCCATAAAATTGCACCAGAACACCATTCACAGAAAGACATGTGCTCATACCCTTTTCTTAAATAGTGTGTTCCCTCGTCCGGTTGATGCAAATGCATGGTCCACCCGATGTAGCTTTCTTTATGGTCTGTCTGCAGCTTAGAGTTAGTCTTAATCGTTCTAGTAATTTTCTGCGTGGTATCATGTTGTTCAGCAAGCATCAACTCCCCCAAGAAAATGTTTTTGAACATCAGTCTTGCCTTGGAGGTAGCACTAGGCATACAATACAGCTTGGTAAGCACAGATTTGAACCTGAAAATCTGATTTATTTATTTATTTATTTGTTTGTTTTAATTATCTCGTACGTACTGTCGGTCTTGGGCTGGAGTGAATATAAAATGATGCAAGAATAAATGAAACAACAGGAGAATACATAAGAGAAATTGTCGTGTACGGAACCTTACTGCTGCATGTGACAGCACTCGGCACTGCACACGACAAAGTAAATGTTAAATGGCATAGCTAGTTTATCAAAAGCAAGCAAAGAATACTATTACACACCTAGTTGATCAGAAACAAGAAAAAGAGATATGAGAGGAGAAATCACAGCAAGCAGTACGAGATTGTATCTGAAAAAATCACATACACAGCATCTTAATGTCGTCGCGTATGACAAGTAAGGCTACTTAAAAGCTACTTAAACAGCTACTTAAAACAAACAAAAAAGAATTACCGCATATCAAAGGTGTATGACAAGTGTAAGGAAGGCCGTGAAAACTATTAACGGGAACAATCAAATGCACTCAAGAAAAACCAACTAATTCGGCATTGAGACACCTCGGCAGGCAGATCCTTTGAAATATGGGTACTACTGCGAATGAACATGTTTTGTGCCGATATTCGCTGACCTTCATTGGATGAAAGGCCCACGTTTGCCACTTCTGTACTGTTGAAAGCACTGTTTCTTATCTGCTCCTAGTTCTGTTGATCTATTCCTACTATCTATGTCAACCATTATAACTCTGGATTTCAGTAGGCTAGGGACTAAAATTTCAAAAAGATTAAGCAGGATCTGCAGTATAATATAATTCTTTTTATTGCTTGTCATTAAAAATGAAATTACCAACAGGGACGTGCCCAGCACGAGGTCCTTTCAAATGGCGTGGTCTAATGTGTACTTAGGGATGTGATCAATTGTAACCAATTTTCCGCAGCTTCTGGAGCAACTAAAACCTCACTTTCGAGCAGGAAAGCAGCCTTTCGGAGCAGTTGCCAGTCACGCATTTTCTAACACACATTTTGTCGCTAAACACGAGTAGTTTACCATGTTTAACAAAATAAATGTATGCACACATGCATGTATACTTGTCTATGATGTCCCAAAAGGTGAAATTAACCCGCAGCGTCTCGACTTTCTGCTGACAGCCCTAGATTTCTATATATCCATGACATCAGGCTGCCCGACATTTCCTTGTGATACACATCTCATTTGCTAATCAGTAAGGCTTTCCCTGATGCTTCAAGATGCATAAGTTTTCCACTCATATACTGTTTACTATCAGAAAGAACCAGCCTTGTGATGACGCCTGTGCTTTCAATGCAGCCTAGGCATTCGAGTTAAGTGGAGAAGTACATGCTGTCACACTTTATGGCCAGACTCGTTAGGCTTTTGGTTCTTTTGCATTTAATAAATAATTGGTATATTGTAAATTAAAACAATGAGCAACATGAAATTTGCTAGAATGAAAGGTTTCGCATTTTATTTACACAGGTTTTCTTAACTTGCACTTTTGCTGAAAAGTATTTGTATTGTATTTCACCGTGCTATCCCAGCAAAATCCCGCCGCCCACTGCAGTGGGCTGACATTGTTTATAAATTCTGTCCATTGTATGATATTAAAACTTCAGTGACCTGCATAAATCCGTTAGAAGTCAGAAGAAATAGCAATCAAAATCAAATTTTTTCTAAAATTACCGAACTCGAACACCATGTTTTAATCACATGTGCATACTTCTTACTGTAGTTAATACAGTCAGTCCTCACATAAAAGACTGGAGTCACACAAAAACTTGTAAGTCTGTGCTTGTTTGTCTCACTTCCTTCTTAGTCTCCTGCCCCAACAGTCAATTCAACCAAGATGAACGCTCACCAACTAGCCCAAATTTCTACACTGCTTACTCATGATACATAGCAACTTCAGCTTCCACCTCCCCCTTCCCAGTGTTGCGGTCTGGGTCAGTACAACAAACTCTCATACAACCTTCCAGGTTGCATGAGATGGCGGCAAGCACTGTGTTCATGTCTTTGCTGCTCAAGGTCGTCACAATGGGCAAAGTTGTAGCACAAATGACGGGTAGGTATGAACATTATTGCTGCAATTTACTTGCTCATCACCATTAACTCAATTTAATACATATGCAGACCCTCGTTGGTGTTCGCCCAGCCGTACGTACTTTGCTAACAGCCGCCCTACTGCTCGTTCACCGTCACACCAACCACGCCGCTGTTCCGTGCTGACCAACTAAGTATCATCTCGGACGGAAAACGAGATCATGCAGCTCCTGGAGGTAGTGCTGCATCATTTTCGACTGATCCCAATCCTCTGTTGACACTCCCTACGAACAAGAACCTAATAGAAGTGCATGTTGTCAGTATTTCTTTCACGGCATTAGTCGATACTGGAGCTCAGGTGTCCATAATGAGTGCTCTCTCTGTCGCCGACTCAAAAAAGTACTCATGTCTGCTATAACTAAAGCCACACACGTCACCGATGGTGGAACTGTTGCCGTCACTGGGATGTGTACAGGTTGAATAAGCATTGCCGGCCACCATGATCCCGTCTATTTACAGTGCTCAACAATTGCTCTCACGACCTAATAATTTTGCTTTTGTGTGAAAATATTTGAAGAGGAAGACCTTAGAAAGTTTTTGGTACTGGGAAAGCATAGAACGACCCTGCAGTCTGCTGTACGCAGTTTTTTTTTATTCCTTTGTCTTGCTCCTATTTTTACTTTCAGCAGAGAGCCAGAAGACAGCACTGGAAACTCCATTCAACACCATATTGCAGAACATACAGTGATGTGACCCCAAGGCCCCCGAGTATTTTCTGACATTGTTCCCACTATTGCAATAAATGATGAGATCACACACAACACTTTTCACTCTACTAGAATAAATGCAGTTGTCGTGCGCTTACAGCAAATAAACTTCTTCAAAGTCTAATTTGTTTTGTGACTCATTTATGTTGCTTCCCCAACGCCCACCATTATTCACAGCCAGGATACTAACTACCAGATGGACTGGTCCCACCCATGAAAATGTCATAGCTATTTAGCAACCACAGGAGATATACTTTTGTAATAAGAGCACAGGGTTTACGAAAGGACACAGTACATGGGTCTGCAATTGAAAATACACTATCTGACTTTGGAGTCACTGAAAAGTAAGTAGTGTCTGTGGTCCAATCTAGAATGACATGGGACAACTTAGTTACAAGATTCCTTGAGTAAATTCATTCTGTATGTGAATCTAGCAGTACAAATACAAATGAGGCTTATGAGAGCTTTGTTCCTTTATTAAAATATGCTTAGCATAATGCTTTACATTTCACATGGTAAGGGCTCCCAAGAAAGGTAGAAAGTCATGGATTCCTTGTAATTCCCTGCAAATGTTTCATAAAAGATGCTTCCATATGGCAAGGTTTTTGAGAAAAAAGGACTAACAGTATTTTGGCAATGAACCAATGCAGATATAACAAAGTGCTTGAACCAAACTGAAGATGTGCAGATTGGAACCTCTACCACAAGGTAGTGCTCGTAGTTAAAAGACGTGACGTGCAAACATAGACACACGAGAGAAGACATTGCAATCACCGACTAACAACTGAAAAGGCGCACAGTGGCTGAAAAGAAAGTAGACACGAATTTTATCTGCGCATGCCCAGGCAAGATGTGATACCCATCAGTCCGCACACGTAGTGGTACACGTGAGAGATAACCGTTCAGGCATTTAATTTCTTTATGCGCATTAACTGATGGCTGGCTCATGCATGCACTACCATTATTATTTACATGCCATGCCTCAACTATTAGATGTGTTGCTTCATTCCTGTGCCTGTAGAAAACTGCGCATTCATCGAATTTCGTCGTGCATTTACACTCTCGACAATGTCAAGATGGATGCATGCATCATTAACTTGCATAAAGCAGAAATAAAAATCCTGAACAGTTATCGATAGGTATCACCTCTTGCCTGGGCATGCGCAGGCAAGTTTTTATGTCTACTTTCTTTTCCGCCGCTATGTGTCCTTTCAGTTGTTAGTCGGCGTTTGTGGTGTCTTGATATCTCTCTCGTGCCCATGTTTGCACGCCCTGTCTTTTAACATGAATGCGAACTAGCTCAGCTCTCTCTTATTGTAGTGCTCATGCCGATTTGTCTCTTCCTGAATGAATGTCATCCAATTCATTATAAGTAACATAAAAGCATCAAATCTGGAAGCATTCTTAATCTGTATTTCACGTCTGTCATGCCATGACAATTATAAAGCGCCTTGTTATCCATAATAAAAAACACAAGGGCCTTTTAGGAAGCGTAACATGAGTAATGCATATTTCAAACCAGGACCGTACGCAGGAATTTTTTTCGAAGGGTGTTCGTGTGTAGAACGGCTAACTGCGGCAACTGGTGGTCGCTGTGAAGGCATGGAACTATTTTAGTGTCACACGAAAAGTTAAAGCACGAAAAAATTTTGGGGGGTGTCAGAACCCCCTCAACTTCTCCTTAGTTACGGCCCTGTTTCAAACCCCCGTTCATATATATGTCTAATAAATACACTAGTGCCAAATAATGCCGAATGTCTTATAATTTATTCAATTAAGAGCTTACTTGACCTGTTAACCATCCTTGCCCATTTCATTCAAAATTTGTCACGCTTTTTCCCAGAAAAAGTACTATAGCGTCCATATAACTTGTAACCTACTTTGAAAACACACACCTATTTTGTAACAAGAGTCGGTATTTTAGAATAACAGAGAGCTGAGCTAGTTTGTACGTTTTCATTCTAAAAAGACAGGTGGTGCAAACACGGACACAAGGAAGGAGTCAGGACACCACAAAGCACAAACGGCATTTGTGGTGTCCTGACTTCTTTCTTGTGTCTGTGTTTGCACGCCCTGTCTTTTTAGAATGAAGAGTCGGTAATAGTTCATTGAAGCACTTTCACAGATACTTCTGCTTGCATCAAGAACCTGCTATATATTATACTTTTGCTAATAAAACAGCAAATCGTTAACGAAGTATTGAGCCTTAGCAAACAATGTATTGTACTAGCAATCTACTTACTGATGTGATAAGCAAGCCTGATAAAAAACTAGACAATATACAATTGAATGGAAAGTCGCAGTCAGTGTAAAATGATAATATACAGAAAAATAGCAGCATGGTTTACAAGTTGAAGAGGTTCCAGCTGGCATTTGGTTTCTCGTTAAGAAATATATGTGCTGTTGGGCAGGTAATGATGTATACATCAGAATAAACAGTGCACTGTTCTGTTAGACAAGCGGAAAGGGAAAACAAACACTTTTTAAGGATGGGATGGGATTTTGCTTGCTATTTTAATGTCATTAGTGAACCTTGAACATGACATTAATAAAGAAGAGTCTGTGCTCCAATTTCACGACATAGGTCGTTATTTCTGTACTTCATATTCAAGTGGTATGTGCATCCATTTACTGGAGTAATTACTGCAGGGCAGGGGGTGGGGGTAGTTCTAGGGGTGCTGTATATTTTGTCTTTGCATATTTCTTACAGTAAACATGTTCCTACTATAATGTACCACGTTGAGAGTTTGCAAAATATAGGTATATATTCTCCAAGTACATCATTTCTTGAATCGACTTCTGCTTTCTTCTGTTCGTGCTCTTTTTTTTTTCTGATCATGTCGTTAAGTTTGTTAATCGTCCTTCATTTCAATGTATGTCCTGTTTTGGTTTCGATATTTGGGCCCTGATGGGCAATCAATTGGCATTACTACTTGGTTCTGCATGTCCAATTCACTGTGATGGATGCATTGCATGCTGACATGTACATAACATGTCCCATTACATGTTGAAGTAGTAGTTCAGTGCAGCAGAGCACCCATTAAAATTACATTAGTTCACATAAAAGAGTATGCTTTGCTCCCTGCCTTTTTCAAAATGAGGTACTACACTTACCAGAAGCTTGGAAGTTTATCATTTAGAAAACGCAATTCCCGAAGCATGTTTTTTTTTTACATTTGCGTGCGCTAAATTTTAATTTTAACGGCATCGAGCTGTGTTGTGAAGAATGAACAAATATCCACAAAGTGCCTCCTGTCTTTTCTTTCTCTTTTTTTTTTCACCGTAGCTGAATAAGAATGCACTCATACGCCAGCAAAATTAAGTTATAGGGTTTCTTGCGTCGTGTCAATTGTTATTGTTATTATTATTAGGTTTTAATACATAGAGAACACAAAGGCACAGAGGAAACAGAGAGGGTACAGGCTGACAACTGCCACCTAAAGGGGCACAATGCCTGCCTGCTCCTTGAACGGGCAGGGGGAACAGAGGAAATGAAGATAGGGGGGAAAGAAAGAGGAGAAAAAAACAAATAACACAGACGTAAACACAAATTAGCACGTGCTCGCTGCATAACGAATGCGGGACACTAAAAATTGTGCTTAGTGTCTCACATGACCCACATGACGGACTGTCTACACGTTCTTGACGGAATAATATCCCACGCACTCACACAGAGCCAACTTATATAAGAGGGCTCTGTCACGACGAGGCAATCCACGACCACGAATACGGGGAGGGAACAATCCGCTTGCTACACGCTGGTCAGGGTGCTGCTTCAGATGTCAGCGGATGAACAGACGAGCGTTTTCAAACAGGCATGAAATTTCTCGGCAGTCACATTCGTTGTGGGCACAACTTGAAGCTAGGTGATCGGCGTCTTCATTGTCATCAATAGCCACATGCGTAGGTATCCAGTAGGTCCAGTAGCACATGAGGGACAACCCCACGAGAAATAGCACACGATCGCGTTATAAAGCACGCCAAAGGGGGCGACGCCGTGTACACGCTCCCGGATTAATGTTGATTACCACTTCATCCATCGTAAAACGATCGGCGTATGGGCGCTTGTCAGCAAAAGGCTCAAACATTTCAGCGTCATCTCTACGGCGGGCACGGCTTCAGCGCAAAACAAAACGCGAACGTGGGCGCCGCCATGTTGATTGAAAACAAAGAAAAACAACAAAAAAAAAATACCGGAAGCGCACGTAGGTCACGTGACCATCTCCAGCCAATAGCGGCGCAGTATGGGCCCCAGCCATCCTAGGGGATATGTTTCGGATACACGCGGCCAGCGTTTACAGATACTTTTTCAGTTTCCGAACTCCCCGCTTCGCCTGCGGGAGCAGGCGGCCGGCTGCAGTTCCCGCCACCGCGGCGCTGCAGTCCAACTTTGCGCCAACCAAACGAGGGTCGTCTGCTACAGCTAGGTGCGATGTGCAGCGTTTATGCGACGAATTCAGGTTAAGAAAGAGCCCTGCCGCGCAACTTCTTGTTTTAGGCACGAGGAGTACAACTTCGGGCCTAGATACCCGAGCTATGTCTTTCCGGGACCTTGGTAAAAACAGTAGTTCGCGTAAGTTACGCGTGCACTCGTAGATTAAATAGCCGTATATCGCCCTGTAATTTCTCGTTATTTCAGACACTAGAAGCAAAATTCAGAGTTCAGCTGTATGAGCTACGTCTTAAAAGCCTCGGTAAATGCTGCGACTCATCTGTTTTCTGCTAATAGTTATTTAAAAGCTGGTTTCGCGAGTCTTAGCATTTGGATCTTCGACGCTCTGCACATTAGCTCAGCGTACACTGCCCTAAAGCAAGTTGAAACTGAGCCCTTGCTGTAAGGTACGACCCTCGTTGAAAATCCCACTGAAACAACGTTATTTTTCTCTTCAGGTGACATAAACCAGTGGACTTTTTTTTTTTTCAAGTATTCAGATTTCTGGATGTCTGTCAGTGGATAATATTTAGAATCATTCAAAGAAAAAACGCAAATTTTGCATTTTTTTGTTATTCCTTGCTGTTTCATATTGTTTCCCTAATGTATATCCCCACTCCCCTCTGTAATGCCCTTGGGCCCTGAGGGTACAATAAATAAATAAAGACATAGGAACACAAATTTATTGACACAAGAACACTTGCCACGATCATACACTATTTCACTAATATATCGCCATGAGCTTACGAAATTGAAAATGCATGTTTAATGCATACTTTCCACGAGCATTCGAATTTCACACAAGTTTAGCTTTTTTTCTTTCCCTCTGCGCTTTGATAGCACTGTCGTTGTCTTGGCACTTTTGTCTTGCAAAAAAATGCATCCGGGTTACAATGTATACGTGAATCAACTCTGCAGTAAATTCGCTGTAGTGTTGTTTGTAGTGATCGCAGTGGTGTATCGAAAGGCAACTTATTCAGCAATTTACCGCTCGCCGAAACCACGTAGGTCAAATCCTCGCGGATGACAGTGCTCTTGAGGATGCAGTAGATGTCTTCTTTGAATTCTGCATTATAGAAAATGATTGCCGGACGTTTTCCCGGCTCTTCAGGGACCGCCCAACTCCAGTTGCGGGGAAGCTGAAGTGCAGCACTTTTTTCCACTAGGTCAGAAAAACTGAAGTTCTCTGAAGGAGCGGGTACCTGTTGAGGGGATTCTTCCGGCAGATCACAAGGCAGCTGTACAGTTTGTTGAGGTAGTACAGCTACCCTTCGGCGACCTTCGTCTTCTGCGGCTGCATGACAAGTACACTGGCAGGTTCGGAAATAAACGAGGAACTACATCACTCCTCAGTGCCCACGCACCACGGTCGATTTCGACTACTTCTCAATTTATGGTATACTTATGTGTCTTCAGTATGTCAACTTCTTGAAAGTGAAGATCGCATACCTTGCACGTCTTCCCCAAAGGTTTGTCCGCGCGTGGAATTGACCTTTGCCACTTCTGCAGTAACAATGGGTCCGACGGCGGAGAGAAAAAGTGGCGTTTCTGGGGGTTTTTTCTATACCCGCTGGTGCACCCGGACACAAAACACGTCAGCATGACGTCCCGAAGGTCTACAGCATCACGCACAGGATATCAGAAGGTCCACACGTACACATGTGCTCGGTGCGTCCACACGTGGTTAACGCTTGGATCGTGCCCGCGATATCAACAATCGGAGAGTCCTACGTCGTGGATGTCCGAGTGTCTGCATGAGTGTCGACGTCGAATTGTCTTCAGAAGACCGTGAAAGCCTGCCACGCGCACAGAGGGCGACGAGGCATACACACAGATTAGAAAAAAAAAAAAACGACACCACCGAACACCAACACAGACACGACTGCGACGGCAGGGAAGCGAGCGGAGAGTGGAGAGCGGCTGTTTACTTGGCGCAAAGTTGGACTGCAGCGCCCCCACACTCCCTAGGAGCAAATCGCGCCCGCCTCGAAAGGAGGAGTTCGGAAACTGAAAAAGTATCTATAAACGTTGCACGCGGCGGCGAAACATCGCAGACGCTAGACGGCGCTGCGGAGGTGGAGCGCTTTAAAAATGGCAGCCTCCTTGTGAAATTGGTGTATACTTCTTTACGTTACCGTGTTACCGGATACCGGATGGAATCTGCGCATGCGCGAACCTTTACGGAACGTAAACTACTCGCCGGATAGGCTTTACGTTTACGGCCGTATCTCGCAAATCCACCTTCGCTCGTGGCTACTCGCGATATCCGATTTGCGGAGACTCCAGCCGCCGAGTCAAAATAAGCCGAAGTGCGAGCGCCACTTACGATCACCTTATTCCAGCCGGATTACCGAGCCTAGAGCGACCTAGAATACCGAATCCGCAAACGTAAGAGGCCTAAAGACGCTGACAGGCTGGATAGGTGGCGCCATCTAGCGGCGCCAAGGTGTACCAGGCGAGCACAAAATTGTTATTGTAGAAACATCGGGCATTCTACTCCCAATGTAAATGCCTTGCAGCGGCATTATTACGAATGAGTTGCCTTTTTAATCATTTTTTCTCCCCGAGAACACTAAGCAAAAACAAACGTGTGCATGACTGTGGTTGCGCGAAACGTCACAAGATGTCGACACCATCGCCCGGTAACCTGGTATTGCTACACACCTTCGCTTATACCGGGATACTGCACACGCTAAAAACCTCTCTTTATGATTTTGCCGCAGCGTAATTCAATATTATCTAAATTAAATGTAGTTTAAATGCTGTTATCATCACCACTTAGTGGTTTGCGCAAACGTAAAGGTTTACGTACGTACGTAAAGGTTTACGTTTGGGCAGCTAAAAAACTGTACTAAAACTCGAGTTCCGGTAAAACGGTAACCGTTACCGTTACCGGTAACCGGTAACGGTAACGTAAAGAAGTATACGTTACAAGCTAAAACTCCCTCTCGTTGTACGTACTCAGGATCTTCGGCTCGCCGCCGTCGCTTCGCAGCGTTGGGCTAACTGTTGCCTTCATCATTTTTAGTGGACCAGTGGTGAGTAGTGGGATTTGCCCAATTTCTGTGGCACATACCCGTTCATGGTGACGATAGTTTTTTGGTTCGTCGGACAGGGAACGATTTGCTAAGCAGCTTCGCTGTTAAAACATGCGGTATTTCGAATGTCTGCTATTCGATTCGAGTACCGAATCGAATAGAATGCTATTCGAAATTTTCGAATATTGACACACCTCTAGCTTCTTTCGTTCATTCGTAGCGGGGGTCTCGTTCTGGCAGACTTGATGCCTGCATGTAGTATACGAGTGATTACTGTCCAGCTGCCAGCTCGTAAAAAGATCACGCCCTACGTGACGTTAGCAGGTAAAAGATCTCATTCATTATTATACCAACATTTGTACATTAATTGTAATAACATACGAAGTGCCGTATGCGTATGCTGCTTCCGTGTGTAATGTGTACATGTATGTGACGAAATGTTTGCTATGTAAAATGCACTGTAGTACTTTGTTGTATTCCGGAACATGTTAACCGCAGAGTGCCGTTTCATGCGTATACAGGGTGTTTCAGAAAAAAGCACCAAGTAATAAAAATATTAAGCTTAGGTGCTACGCTTCTCCAATTAGCGCAGTATTGTTCTGAGTCATGTCCAGGAATTTGGGACATCAACTAGCGCCATCTGTTGCGTTGGCTGCTGAGTGGCAGCGTCACTGAACGGGACGCTTCACGGGTGCAACGCTTCACGGGTGAACGGGTGCAACGCTTCAATATAGGCTTGATTCACTTCGTCCATATAATCTGGGAGTCCATCTCGCAGTGCTAGAAGTTTTGTTCTATTCCCATAAACTTCCTGGGTTCGAGAACCACTTTAATGTGCTATGTGAAACTCCATGGGAGAGAATTTAAAATTTATATAAAAACAATGCGCCCTCACCTGCTTAAATCATTGAAGTGACCCAATCTTGATTATTCAGTGCTCGAACCTGTGAAGTTTGGCTGATGTTGGCGAAGTTTGTGAGGCTCGAAGGCTCGAGTTTTATGAAATGATGCATTGCAGCGAAACCTGCAATGCACCTTTAGGAAAAACAACTATTTTGCCGAAAACGAGCAACAGGCACCTCGGCCGGCATTGCGAGTATCGCCGCAGCCTGTGATAGGTCGAAGCTCCGTGGCATCATCGACGGAATTGTGAAGACAGCTGACGGCGCATTCCAGCAGGCGATGCCGTGTTTTTCTTTTCTTTTGTTGAAATCGGCGTGTAGTTGCTGTTACATGTCGAGCCGGTCGCCACTGTAGGGACGACGACCGAAGATGCTGCCAGCGCCGATGATGCGGCACAAGAAAGCGTGTCCCAACCGGTAACCTTCACCCGCGTCGGAAACATGGACTGGTACGTGCAAGGTGCATGTTAGTGCTTAATTTCACTGCAGTGAACCGATAGAAATGATACGTTCAGCCGTGTATATTATATCCGATAGGGAACAGCAGCATTGGTAGTCGCTTTTAGCCGCGTATTGGCAGGGTCCGCGCTGCGCGCGCACATCGTGCGACAACATCAGCTGTTCGTGAATTTCTCTGCTCAAAGTGCAGCGTTGTTGACGCAATCAGTGTCACACTTCGCAGCGGGCAAGAAGCATGTGATGAGTTAGTGTGCTATCGCGAGAGAAAAAAAAGCACACGAGAGCCGATCTTGCCGCAGTGGTGACATGTGCTCCGGGCTGCGTTGCAATCTTGCGCAGTGGCGTAGCCAGAGTGGGGGGGGGGGGGGGCACACCGGGCACGTGCCCCCCCCCCCCCCCCCCCCCGCGCTGGCTACGCCACTGCGCAAGATTTTTTTTTGCCACAGCATATAAAGCACAAAATGACACTCGACCACATCTTCCTGCTTAGTTTCCACAGCGCGACTGGACGCGGACGGAGAAGGAACACGCAAACACACACACAGCGCTGACTTTCAACTGGAATGTTTATTTTTCATATGCACGTGACGCTTATATAGACACACGCGAGCAGGTGCACACAAAACAAGAAACAAAAGCAGGACCCAACTGGAATGTTTATTTTTCATATGCACTCACGTGCATATGAAAAATAAACATTCCAGTTGAAAGTCAGCGCTGTGTGTGTGTTTGCGTGTTCCTTCTCCGTCCGCGTCCAGTCGCGCTGTGGAAACTAAGCATGAACAACCAACTAGCCCGCCAACGCACTTTAGTCACATCTTCCTGCCCGGCCCCCACTTCAGATCAAGGAGGTGCCCCCCCGCCCCACCTGAAAAAATTTCTGCCTACGCCCCTGATCTTGCGCATGGATAATTTGGCTCATATATTGCAGTTCTGTTTACAATGTCGTCGCTCTTTCGGAATTCTGGCCAGTACTATAATGATGGTGTGTTGAAATGCAAACGGTATATTTGCTGCGTCATAAGTATGCGACTGTCATGTAGAGTACCCGATTTCGAGATCTCATCGTAAGCCATATCAAAGAGTTTAACACGGAAGCACCTTACGTCCTGGGCGAGGCCCCCCTCAGGTGCGGGAACACAGAAGGAATCGCGTCGCTGTTCTTGATCGTCAATCCCAGCGACTGCATCAGAGACGGGCTTCGTACGTAGTCGCTGTCATGGAAGTGCTTAGAGCACAGCACACTTGCTCTCGTAGGTTTGAAGTCTTTTCTTTTAACTCCAGTGACCCATTTTGCAGCCATCTTCTGATCCCGAGGAAACTTATGCAAATCGATCTCATCGCGACCGAAAGTGTTGCAGCAGCCACAGGCCGCGCAGTACTGCGGCATCGCGAGTCCGCTTCAACCCCCGACAAACACAACTAGTGAATGTCGGACAGCAAAAATCTCTAATCGAAACAAGACAATGGTGCAACGGCAACAAACCCATGCGAACTGGCACAACTGATGCTTCGCTAGGCAGCAGGTCGCAGCAGAAACAAGTAACAAACCGAAGCTAACAGGCGCAACGGCCCTGCTCGTTCCTGTCGATGACGTCACCTCTCCACGTTTCTCTCTCTGCCGTCCTCCTACCCTGCGCTCCGCGCGCGCAGGGGAGCGTTCCCTCGGCCAAAGTTTGCTCGCTTATACACCAATTTCACAAGGAGGCTGCCATTTTTAAAGCACTCCACCGCCGCAGCGCCGTCTATCGTCTGCGACGTTTCGCTGCCCTTCCGGTGTGTGGGGTTCCGCGGCGGTGTATGCAGCGTATGCGCTCGGTTCACAAGGTATTGCTGTTCTTCGCGGTACACGGGCAAAACAGGGCAACGCTTTTCGAGTGTAAAGGCGCTGATAAATAATCACTAAGCTGTCAGCTTCAAAATGGCTGAA
Source organism: Rhipicephalus sanguineus (assembly GCF_013339695.2). Taxonomy (NCBI): domain Eukaryota; kingdom Metazoa; phylum Arthropoda; class Arachnida; order Ixodida; family Ixodidae; genus Rhipicephalus; species Rhipicephalus sanguineus. Next base: position 30,926 of record NW_023616047.1, read on the forward strand.
ACAGCAAGCAGCGGCGGCCCACGAGACGTTCCCGCAGCAGCGCCGACGATGAGAATAATGCCAATGCAGTTCTTAAGCAGCATGTGTAAATTGGTAATTGCTTTGTATGTTTTGTTATAGCTGGCCGGGTGAGGTTCTTGGAATAATCACTATAAAAGAGCGTTAACATTTAGGACAACTGTCGAAGTATAATCGGAGAAACGTAAATGGAGACGAGCGAATACGTAGGCCATTGTCCGGCTGCGCGCTAGGTGCGCGCATTAGTGTTTAAGATGGCTCCCTGGTTTCCGTGCCGTGATTATTCAAGTTCAACATAACTCTAATCCCTAACAGACCATTTTGGTTCCGCTTGGCACGTTGCAATACAATGTTCACGGAACGACAGGAGCACAAACACCGATGCCTGTGTTTATTCGTGTCGCCGTCGTAGCTTGTGGCCTCTGATCCTTGCACAGGATAAGGAACAGAAGTACGACGTGTGAGCTCAAAATCCGGCGTAGAAACAACACCGATGATAAAATAAAAATAAGCCTGTTGCACATCTGGAAGCGTGGCATGGCATAAGTTCGTTTCGGCGCGAGCCGCCGCCACTAGCGATACGCCGAAAGGGCGCTCGTTTTTGGTAACATTACTGTCAATTTGTTTTCTGGCGAGTATTTCAGAAGCATTACGACGAGCGCACGTGTCCAGGTAACGACCTGGCTTTAGCGAACGTGGGCCAATTATTCACGACACCCAGGCTGCCGCGCGAAAAAAAAAAAAAGTGCGGTTGTCATAACGCTACCCCAGTTATCGTCACAAAATTGACAAGTCGAGAAAGAAAGTGCTCTCGACGAAACGTTAGAAACGCGTACCTACACCAAAGAACACATGTCATGCGGGCCTTTCTGTCATGTAGATTGAAAAGTGCTCATTCAATAATCTCGAAATTGCACGCACTAAGATGGAACATTTTCAAGCCGCAGGCATTGTAAATCATGTGCTGTAGCATAGAAATCAGAGAGGTTCATGAGAACAACTCTTGGTCAAACATTTTGCGCATTAATCGTCAGCCTTGACATTGGTTCTCTTTGGTGCAGATGATAAAGTGTACCAGCACCCAAGCACAATCACAAGCTGGTGTGGTGACTTGGAGAAATGGCCATAAGTGCAGACACCACATATAATAATATACTATTTGTCGGAGAAGAAGGCGTGCGACCTGAGAAAAGCGAAGTCATTTAAAAACATTGTGCACTTCGCATGCCTTGGCTGCCAGTCTTTCAGGCTTCCGTAGCTGTTGCCGCAGCCAAACACAGCGCAGTGGTAGCTTGTCGACCTGTTCTCGTCCGACATTTCGATTTGCGGCAGTACAATTGTTTCAGCGCGTCGAAAAATGGAAACACGCTGACCTCTCACGCACCACGCAGTGCAAAATTCGGGAATCCGCACACACCAGCGGCAGCGGTCGGCCGAGGTGGAGAGAGAGAAAGCGGTGAAAATACACCGGTTCGAGGCTACGCTCCTCGTCTCCGTGAAAACGGTCTATACACCAGAGCACGCCTGTCTCGCACCCAGGCTGCTGGCGAGCCGAGCGGATACTCTCGCACCCAGACGCCGGGCTGACCGGGCTGCCGAGGCGCGCGCGGGCTGCACCAAGTAAACAGGGCAAGCTGCAGTTCTGAGGCTTTAAAGTGCAAAAAAGTACCCGTTCACGCCGCTTCAGCGTGTAAGAGCTTGTCTGGGCACTACTGCGTCGTCTTTGGATTCCAAAACAAGCAGCGCAACAAGAGGATATTAGCGTTGTCTGCGACGATTACGACGCGCCACGGAAATAGTACCGGTGTGGTGTTTTCAGCTTCGCCGCGAGTGGATAACTGCGATTCAAGCAAAAAAAAAAACTAGGAGCCGATTGAAAATGCGCGAGTAAGTACACTAATTGCGTGTATTCTGCAGTGTGATGCCCACCTATTTCATTTTGCGAACCTAATTTGCGTGACAGGCAGCTGGGTTGAAGGCAGGCGCGAGCTTTGTGTGGGGGTGCACTTCATACTTTTGAGCGTTTCCTTTGACGAAAGTCTAGTGCAAGGTAGTGCTTTCAAGCCAAAGCAATCAGCACGCTTTGCCACTTTCAACGTAGTATTAAGCTTTAGTGATTTGATGGCATCCACGCCTGCGAGGTTTCGTCTTCAAAAGGTAATAAATGGCACGGTGCTCCTCAACAGCTGGTCAGAATTTCGTGCTTTCATTGCAGTGTTTGATGTGCCCAAATTTATTTGGACACGAGGCATCCAGCTGCGCATAATACATATATTGGCACGTAAGTAAACAGTACTCGCGCCAGTGTCCTTTACGTCGCAGGCGTAGCTAACCGGCTTAACTAAGAGTACCACAGTTTCGCTTGTAAAGCACCATCGTTACAAGAATAAAATCGCGCAGGTAGCTTCCAAAAGGGATCGCTGAACGATACTGCAGGTTATACTCTCTGATAGCACGCTTTTGTGAGCAAGACTCATTATTGTAAGAGCGCTCGTGAAACAAAAAGTACGTTCCGCGAAACTACCCGTAAAGCGTACACTAATTATCACGCGATGCATGCTTTGTGCACAACTTGTAATATGGCGCAACAAAATATAGTTTCACTCTTTCGCGAGCTGCATTGCAATTACAATTCACGCGTACTACAGCGAGAACGTTTTTTTTACAAATGTAACAGCGTACGTATCTGACGAGGTTGCTTCCGCAGCCCACTGAGCACGTAATGTATACATTGTGGACTTGCATGAGCAAGATGTTCTTGATGTTCCAGTAAAATCAGCGAAAATGTCCAGGCTAGAAAAGACGCGAAACACGCCCTCCGACGGGCTGAGTTTCGTGAGTTTCACGTTTGCTCTGTGTAGCGTCTGCTGGCGTGGCAGCCCGCGCATGTTGTTTCGTCGCGTGTGCGATAGATGGCGCGACGCGCGATGCAAATATGGCGATGCGCATGGAATTCTCTGTGTTCTGGTCTATAGCGCCGTTGTTTAGTCGAAAATCGGGGGAAAAAACCTTCGCAGGCATGTTCTAAGAGGTCGCGATACCGAATTTGAAATAAATTCGCGAATTCAAAACCGCTTCAGTGTCCCTTTAAGCATAGTTGAGATTCTGGTGTGCGTAGCCATGCCGCGTTTGACAAGATGTGCCGAGCAAAGCGTAATTAATACTAAATAGTAGTGCGCCTAATTAGCTTCAATTAGCATAATTAGCTCATTAGGCTTAGATTGACTTCGAATGCAAGCTATTCGGGGCCGAGCGTCGAGTGTGCGAGTTAGGCTAATTCAGTTATAATTAAGGCTTGTCTGACTTGGGATGCAAGCTAACCGACACCAAGTCTCCAATGTGCCACTTAGACCTATTAAGCTGTTGCATGTCGGTGGGCTAGTTGGTTTGTTAGCATAGTAACGAAAAAACAGCGCGTGAATACAGGAACGGAAGGGGCACCCACACGAGCGCTGTGTGTGTGCCCCTTCCGACCCTGTCTTCTCGCGCTGTTCTTCCGTTACAGTGCTATTAAGCTAATTATTCTAATTGATCCACTTAAGCTAATTATACCTGGTGTTGTGATTGACAAGCAATACCCAATCGAATCCGATCAACAACTATAGTCTATACTCGTGATTTAGAATGTGATCCCGTGAACACTTCGTGCATCGGCGTGTGAATGCACGTGTCGACGCTTGGCTGGTCAAGCCAGGACCAGTCAAGTGTCGACCAGCTCCCCTCTAGCCAAGCTTTGCGCGACTCAGTGCAAGCTGCGCGAGTTTTGAAAATTAGGTTAACCAAGCAGAATTCTCAGCAAGTGACTAATGTTGATCTACATTCACACCTTGGCATGCAGTGCATTACTAATGAATGGCGGCAACGAATTCAACATATTTTAAATGTAGGGGTGCAAGCTGTCAGTGTAGGACATAATTAAGACAGATAGATAGCTAGTATCTCAATCAATGCAGTTATAGCACGATAACGGCAAATGATAGAATATTGTTAATTAGCAGCAATAAATATGATTAATTCGTAATCAATGATAATTATTCCTTTAATATAGATGCCATTTATCACTCACATGCGCTACGAGAAACATTTACGAGAGATCACGATTTATAGGAGTACTGCGTTGAAAACAGCGCGAAAACTGGGCAAAGGCTAAGGGAAAAACGACACAAGCGCTGGCACATTGATGAATTATGCAAAGCACTGGGTGCGAAAGAGCCCGATGTAAGAGAAACAAATCGCAGAAGGCTGTAGTGAAGGGCCAGTTGCTACATGTTACTGCGTTAAAAACAGTGCGAAAAGGGCGCGAAAGCTAAGAAAACAAAGGAACAGCGCCTTGTGTTTGTTCCTTACCCTTCGACCCTTTTTCGCGCTATTTTCAACGCAGTAACAGGCACCAACTGGCCCTTCAAGACACCCTTCCGCAATTTAAAGGAGTAATTAATTGCGCGGATAGTTACAGGCAAATAATTAAGTGGAGATATATAATAAAAATTAATTGAAGGATAAGATTGCAAAGCATCACATGATATCCTATAGAGAGAGGGTGAATGCATTGGGAGATTCTTGCTAATAAACCCTTTCAAGCAATCCCAGAACGCCCGTGGGAGCGTAGGCACTATGGGAAAAGTGTGTACATCGATCGAGCCAGCCGTTCGGTCGCCCGCTGCTCGTTGGCGCCGTGGGAGCACGAGACGAAAAAAAAAAACACGTCGCCGCTTGAATATTCCTACTTCGTAAAACACTTCACATATCCGAACGCATCTGCATGTATCTCTACGCATGAAATGTGAAAGGAAGAACGCAGTCAGTGTAGGTATTGCCGAGCGTATGTATGTATATCGGATCGGACGTAGCACTTAAGCGGCATGTGCGTTATCGCGTGCCGATGCCGTCAAGACGTTCTGTTGTCATCATTATGAGCCGAACACCGAATTAATGTTTAGTGTACAAAAACTTGTAATGTACTAGTGTAAATGTGACGTACTGAATTGCCATATACACACCTTTCCGTTTGAGCATTTGGTGTCATGAACACTTTTGCGCTTGCTCGCTGTGTTTAGTCGCTATAGCCTATTCAAAAGGTAATATCAGAGTTGCAGCTCATCTTGCTCACGACTATACATATCTGCGGTATACATTCACCTGCTAGCCAACACGCGAAAGCACGACCAGCGTTTCTAAAATGCAACAACAGCAGTTAGTATCAACGAAGGGCGATAAAAGCTTACGGTTTGTTACATATATGGTGCGAATGACGCGCACGCGGTCTAATCAATGTATACTTTATTTTAGTAAACGCCTACTATACTCTTTCGAGTACTCTTTAAATATCAGAGCCTCACCTTCAGCTCGTCGACAGTGTCGACGGACGTTGATTCCAAATGGATCTGCGAATTGCATAGACCGCTCCTGAACTTCATCTAGGAAGCCGAGTTGTATTGTTTTATTTAATTTATGCTGCAGGGGCAGGGGACCCGGCCCGACTCGCACGTGACTGACTTCGTGCTATGTTTTTATTAGTCATCTCTAGAACAGACGAAGCCTCATAGCGGTGAAGAGAAAACTGGGCACAGGCAAAAACCAGATGTATGTACTAAGCAGTGTTGCGGAATGGGCGCCTTCATTCCAGTTCCATTCCGGGGAATTAGAACTTGCCGCAATTCCATTCCCTTCAATTCCTCGGAATGAAAAAAACTTAGCCCATTCCCACTCCGGGAATGGCCGGGCAGTTCCATTCCCGTAATTCCATTCCTGTAATTCCTCAGCGTATGAAAGGCATCTGATAGTTTTATCGAGTTAAGAATGAACGCCCCATAAAGCTGATGTCATCACATTAATTATGAACTGCAAAAGTACGCAAAGCACGTAACCAAGGTCGAGGGATAGTATAGCTTGGTGACATATCTCGTGCAGTACATACACCCTACCAATTCCCATAGGGGCAGTTCTCCCGCTACCTATAGTATTTGCATGGCCAGCGTGTTTGGCGAATGGTGTTTTAATATTGTTTAAGCTTAAATGTGTTAATGCTAAAATGACGACATAACGCATTTTTATGCTGACAAAAGTAGCGTTGATGAAGACTAAGCAGTTTTGCCACACGTCTGGAGCGGTCGTGAATATGGGGAAAACTAAGATTTGGTTAATAGGGAACAAAATCCTCTAGATCTGCCGGTATTAGTTGGAACAGACCGCTCGGGCACCTTGTGCCTTTGCATCGAATATGGAACACTGGGCAGCACTGCTCGTCAGCACTCATGCTTGTCAAGCGCGCCTTTCAAGCATGAATGGGGTGAGGAGGACTTTCTGTGTTCGCCTGTGCGCAGGCATGCAATGTCTTCCTTGTCGCAAAGGTTATTTACGTGTGTCAGGTACTAAACTGCTCGTGAGATAAAGATCAGGCTGTGCATAGAGTATTCGCCGCTTTCAGGGGCGTAGCCAGAAATTTTTTTCGGGGGGGGGGGGGGTTCAACCATACTTGATGTATGTTCGTGCGTGCGTTTGTATGTGTGCGTGCCTATATACGCAAGCAAAACTGAAAAATGTCGACGGGGGTGAGCTGAACCCCCGACCCCCCCCCCCCCTTGGCTACGCCCCTGGCCGCTTTCGTGTGGGGGTATCAATGGGAACCAACGCGCAGGGATAATTTGTTTCTCCCTTCAGTAGCTGCTGGGATAATGCATTTGTTTGCACACTGACTTATGCCTCGGTTTCTCTTTTACAAATTGGCAGACCGTTCACACTTTTACACGTCTACCCTTGGCTCTGGCCACGGTTACACCGTGGCTCTGGCTAACTAAAGGTGGACCTAGAGAATACGTTATGGCCTTCGACTTCGAAAAAAAACATGTACTCACGCCTACATGACTAATTTGAGCATCATATTACAGTAGTAGCAATTAAGGGTGTCGGAAAATACGTTCCTCCCTAATGCCCTCGCGATGCGAACGCGGGTATGTGCCGAGCCGTAGCAAGAAAAGATGCAAAAAAATTACACCATTTCCCGCTAAAGGGGACCATGAGGCGATGCGAAGCCGGAGCACTTGCACGATCGCGTTCCGTTGGCGTTCTTTGGGCATGCTACCGACCTCGCGTCGTGGAACGCGAAGAGGAACGCTACGCGCGTCTTGTCTTCCCTCTAGCCAGGCCGTTAATTCTCACAGGGCGAGCGGAGAACGCAGCCGGCAGGCGTGCGAGAGGGGGCAGCGTAGGAGAGGAGAGAGAGGGGGAGTGGACGTGCATGCGCTGGTGCTCATCGCGGCGTTGCGCAGAAGACAATTTCGGCATGTCTAGCCCGCGTTTCAGAAGAAGAGTGGAAAGGGGGAGGGGAGAGGGGAAGTGGAGAGGGGGATGGGAGAGGGAAATTGGAGAGGGGAGAGGGAAATGGGAGAGGGGGAGTGGAGAGAGTATGCGCATGCGCAGTAAGGGTGGTCACGCCGCACACCACCACCACCACCGGATTGAACTCCGGCATAAGATACTTCGCATCTAAAAAAAAAAGGATAACGATAATAATGAAATGATCCCACCCCGGAGCAGTGGGAGTGCAGGCTGACCAGCTCGAGACTTCGGAGCAACACAGTCTATATAAGGACAGGATTGTAGTAGGCGCGTTGCTTATAAATGTACCGTGGGCCGCGGCGGCTGCATTTTCGATGGAGGCGAAAATGTTTGAGACCCGTGTACTTAGATTTAGGCGCACGTTAAAGAACCCCAGGTGGTCGAAATTTCCGGAGCCCTGCACTACGGCGTCTCTCATAATCATATCGTGGTTTTGGGACGTTAAACCCCAGATAGTATTATTATATAAATGTACCGTGCTTGTAATAAGCCAAGCCATTTTAAAAATACTGCTTTATTGTTAAATTCAAGGTTCTGACTTACTGATAATTGAAAAGTTTGATAAACAGCGCGTAGACGAAAACTTGCTCTATTTTCAGAAAAAGACGTAATTACATTCACATTCCATTCCGTGCAAAAAGCGCTTAATTCCATTCCCATTCCATTCCGGGATCGCGAAAATGTGGAATGATTCCGGAGTCATTCCAATTCCGGAGTGGGAACTCCGCAACACTGGTACTAAGGGACAAGGAAGGCAAAGTCACTGACAGTATGGATAGGATAGCTTAAGTAGCTGAGGAGTATTACAAAGATCTGTACAGTAGCCGGGGCAACCAGGACGATAATGTAAGAAGTAATAGGTAGACCAGAGGAATCGAACATCCCACCAGTAACGACAGGGGAAATAAAGAAGGCCTTGGAGGGAAAAGAGGCAAAGCCGCTGGTGAGGATCATGTAACTTCATATCTGTTGAAAGAGTGGACAGAATGTGTTAGAAAAAGTGGCCACCCTGTATACGAAGTGCCTCTTGACGGTGAGGTACCGGAGCCTTGAAAGAATGCTAACATAATCTTAATCCACAAGAAAGGGGACGTCAAGGACATGAAAAAATGCAGGCCGATCAGCTTACTGTCCGTTGTCCACAAGCGATTTACAAACATAATAGCTAACAGAATTAGAACAACATTAGAATTCAATTAACCAAAGGACCAAGCAGGATTTCGTACAGGATACTCGACAACCGACCACATTGACACTATCAATCATGTGATAGAGAAATGTGTGGAATATAATCAACCCCTATATATAACCTTCATAGATTACGAGAAGGGCATTTATTCGGTCGAGTATCAGCAGTTACGCAGGAACTACGGTATCGGAGCGTCGACGAACCATATATAAAAATACTGGAATAAATCTTATCTTAGATTTAGGTGCACGTCAACGAACCCCAGGTGGTCAATAATTGCGGAGCCCCCCACTACGGCGTCCCTCATAATGATATCGTGGCTTCGGGACGTTAAACATCAACAATTATTATTATTATTATTATTATTATGATATTATTATTAACACTTGATACTGGTAGAGTGTTGGTTTATGTAAATTGAATTACCAAAAATGAAAGCTCGAAGCCTTTATATTCAACCTGGTTTAATGTTTTCTCCGCAGTGCATTGGTTTAAACCGCACTCCGTCTTAAGCGTCTAGTCGTGTTTTGGATTTCTCAACTTGCTATATGACTGGAAAAAAAAAGTACAAAGAGCAGGAGAAGCCATTCCTTGACTTGTACCCCGCGAAAATACACACTGCGGTGTAGCTTTTCGCTTGTGACAGCAGCGCCAGAAGACGGCCTAGCGAGCAAAGCAAGCAATCCTGCGACAAGAGCATCCGTAATTCTGAAGTGTCCACATGCACATACACGTGGACACATGCGAATTATTAATAAGCAGATGGCAGAACATGCCCAACATTAATTTAGGCAAAACTCGGTGCGTGACACTCCGGCGTTAATGATGAAGCGTGTGTAGGGGGTTGTTTTTCACGTATTATTTCTGTTGTCCCCTGGCGTCCAACTTAAATAATAATTTAAGGGATTTTACTTGCCATAACCACATTGTCAATACGGGGCAAGTCGCAGCGGGGAATTCTGTTATAGGTTTAAACACCCGGGATTCTTGAACGTGCACCTAGATCTAAGTGAGCGGATGTTCTTGCATTTCGTCCCCGCTGGAATACGGCCGCCATGACAGGGAATCGAACCCGCGACCTCGCGCTTAGCAGCGCCACACTTTATCTGCCAATAGCTCGCACGGCGAGTATGTACTTTATCTCGGCGGCGCTGGAATAAAATTTAGCCCCTTTAGCTCACGCTAAGGAGACCACAGTAGCCTATGCTCTGGAGAGACATTCATTAATTAAACTACTTTAACGTTATTAGTCAATTGCATTGTTCGTCCCACCCTCACCCTCAAGCATTTTCCACCTCACCCGTTTTTGCACAGCCTGCGGTATCGGCCCACTCGAGTTTTGGTACCAATGGTATTCGCGCCGCCGAACGCCGGATTTTTAAAATCACGAGCCATTCAACGCTTTCTCCTTAATGAGTGATAGTTACTTAGCACCCTCTGACGATGGGGTGTTTTTATTGACATTACTGTACAATTGAAACGATGGCTATGAGTGATATGGTAGTCGAGGAAACCGAAGAACTTCATGAACTAAGATTTCTGACAAATTAGGTCTGTAGATTAGTAGGTGAACATCGTGTCTGCCAAGCATGAAAATAATAAAAAGTAGTCCGCGCATCTCGGACGGGGCCACACTTCCTGCGAGACGCGATTCGCGCACTGCAGCACACTGCTTTCAGCGTCATTGATTACAGCACGTGGCTTCAGTTAACCTCGCATTCCGAGACGCTCATAGTGGTCACTCTAAAGGCGCCGCGAAGAAAAACAGAAAGAAGGTGGGGCTTGTCACGTAAGCAAAACAGAGTACATTGCCTACGATCGCAAGGGAAGGCAGGGAAAGAACTCCGCTTGCAGGCCATCACCTTGGCAAAGGTAAGGGCAGAGTTAATAATACTATCTAGGGTATTACGTCCCAAAACCCCGATATGATTATGAGAAACGCCGTAGTGGAGGGCTCCGGAAATTTCGATCTTCTGGTGTTCTTTAACGTGCACTGATATCATCACACAGTACACGGGCCTCTAGCATTTCGCCTCCATCGAAATGAGACGGCCGGGATCGAACCCGCGACCTTCGGACCAGCGGCCGAGCGCCATAATCACTGCTCCACCGCGGCGGACAAGGCCTGCGTTGACAGCATTGTTTATCTTCTGGCGGCACGGTAACAGGGCAGTTCAATGCCGTCCAAAAAAAAAAAGATTTCTGAAAGGTTGCTCAGCTTGCGCCAAACATCGCCTCAGCTTGCCCCAAACATCGACCGTTGTCTCACGGTAAACAAACACATGACACAGCGAATAAAAATAAAACGGCTTTTCGAGAACCTTCCAGGTGTCCTTGCTCACATAAATGAAATATTGCAGCTCGTAATCAATACATTAAGCGGGTCCTGACGAAGGGTATTTTAGCGAACTTACCACGTAAATATAGAGCGTGCTATTCTGTCCCGAATAAAGCTGGCCGCGAGAGCGAGGTTCGAAGCCGCGACCTCCAACATTTCTGCAGACCAGCATAGGCAGTCAAACAACGCGGGTTTCTCGATACGTTATAGGAATCTAATCTGTCTCATTACTCCTTCACCAATATTTAACAGAGAGGAGAACGCGGCCTGTGTAGTGTGTCATGCGTATAATGAAGTCAGTGCTTTCCGACGTCTTTAGTTATGTTATTTAGAAACAAAAACCGCGCTGTTGAAACTAAAGCTATTTTATTAAAACCATTCTTTTTAAGAAGATCATCCAACACTATTCTGCTTGCAAAGGTATTCTTCCTTTCCTTCTGCTTCTTATTGAGCTTTAAAGAAAAATGTCTGTGGCAGCGAATATAACACGGCCAGGCGTCTTCACGTAATAGTGCGAAATGTCGATTCGATAAATTGACGCCAACAAAAATTAGGGACGTCAAGACTCTCTGCACATTCGGAAACCCGCGATCGTCGTCACTACGTCCCAAGCTTGCATTATTTTCTGGAAGTTAGCTTTTTCACATTTACAAAAACAGCAGCGCTAAAGGACGGTCTTGCTTTCAAGAAACCCGTTGGAGCCAACAACATCATTGGCCGAAATATTTTGGAGAGGCAGGGGATGAGAGGAAGGGCAGCGCTCTCTTTCGAGAGTTCGTCGCCACCAAGCACAGCCAAGCGAGTTGTATACGTTGCACCCTTTCATTGCAACAGAACTGCTGAATCACAGTCGAGCAGCCCAACCGGCCGCTCGTTGCATGCGTTGCGGTTATCTGTCGGCGACTGAGGTTCGCGCTCGCTGGTTGTAGCGGATGTCGTCATTGTGCTTTTTTTTTTATGTATTGTCGTGTTCTCAATTCGTGCGGTTACGGCAAGCGTCATCGCTTGCCGTAACCGCATTTTGAACGTTGAAGGTCCGTACGCCACGTGGTGTGAAAAACGGTACACTAGAAGCGATGTCCTTAATTCCTGGGTATGCATATAGCGCACGTCAGAATATTTTTTGAATCTGCCAAGCTCGGTAATTGACAAAGATTGCTTAATGAACTTTTTAATAGTAGCTCTAGAGAAAAATTTTCAATACAAAAGTTGTAGCGCTTGTTTAATCTATGCTAACTCCCCTGCTTAATTTTTTTCTGGCCTTTCCTTAAAGAGCTCGAATGTTAAAAAGTACCACGTGACTGCAGCCTAACGCGCGGCGCTTTTAGGGCCCTCAAATGTAAGTTGAACAAATTATCAAAGGCTGCTCCGCGCACGAAGCTCGATGGAGCAGGCTACCGGTGATTGCGATGGACGCTAAATGATGATAGGGCGTACCGTCTAAAGCGTACCATCTCCCGCTAAAGGGGACCATGAGGCGATTCGAAGCAGCGTTTCGGCATGTCGAGCCCGCGTTTCAGAGGGGGAGTGACGAGGAGGTATGTGGAGAGTGTTTGCGCATGCGCAGTAAGGGTGGTCACACCGCACACCACCACCACCAGTTTGAACTCCGCCATAAGATGCTTCGCATCTAAAGTCCACGAAAGAGCGGCTACCACGTGTGAGTGAATCTTATCTCGGTCCTTCATCGCGCTGTCACCCTCGCCCCTTCCAATGTGTGTCTTCATTGGTGCGAAAAGAAAAGAAAAAATGCCTACGCTATATCAAATGCTGCCTACAGTCTCATGTGGCATTTGCTCCGTGGCTGCCGCTTTTTTGTTGAAAAATATTTTTGTTGTTGTTGAAACGGTATGCTCATTTTGTCGCTTAACGTCCATCGCAGTCACCGATAACCTGTTCCATCGATCTGCGTGCGCGAAGCAGCCTTTGATAATTCGTTTACCTTCCATTTCATGGCACAAAGCGCCGCGCGTTTGGCGGCAGTCACGTGGTATTTTTTAAAATTTGCGCGCTTTAAAGAAAGGCCGGAAAAAACTTAAGCAGGGGAGTTATCTAACATAGATTGAAAAATTCGATGTTCCTGAGCAAGCGCTACAACGTCTGTATTGAAAACTTTTCTCTATAGTTACTGTTTAAAAAGTTCATTAAGTAATCTTCGTTAATTGCCAAGCTTGGCGGATTGGAAAAAATGTTCTGACGTGCTCTATATGGCTCAGAACAATAGTGCGCTAATTGAAGACGCGTAGCACCTATGCTTAATTTTGTAATACTTGGTGCTTCTTAGCTTAAACACCCTGTATAGCATGGCCTTTGAGGCTTGTCGTGCAGCTATTTGCTTGGTCTCGCGCACCACGTATTGTATCTGATTGGGTATAATGATTGGGTTTGTTGCTCCCTACGTCACTGTTTCTGAAACTATGGGAGCGACTACACGCGATAGCACTTTGACGCGGCTTTGGTCAGCTTTTTTTATATATTTATTATAAATTTAGTTAGAGCCGGCTATCCCGTCATCATGATAGTAGTATTGAAGAAATACACAAAGACAAGAAAATTAGGAAAAATAAATGAATAAGAAAATAAAAAATAATCAGAGGCACTTTGTACATATACAATATGTGGCGTATAAAGCATCAGCAGATACTAAGGGCATAGTCCAGTACATATAGCTGATAGAGTCCGTTGAAAGCAATCGTATGTTCAATGAATTAGTCAAACCGGTCTTTTCGTTAATCACTTCCCTTGATTTTTATTTTTTTGTGAAAAACGTACAAATGTCCTGTGCAAGTGACAGGTGCGGGAAAAGGTCAGGCAGGCCGCGGATGTGATTTTGCCAAGCTTCTGAATATGTTCGACTAGCATCGCGCGGCTTTCTTCGCGATAACATACCTATACCACATTTTGAGCCCATTTCGCTAATGCAGACTATTTTTTTAATAATCGTTAGAAAGAAAAAAAAGGATGCATCCTAAGTGCATCAGAAGCCCGCAAAACGGAATCGCAGTTGGCAGCACAATAAGGGGGATTTACTTCCTGGTGCTCGCTATCAGAGGGTATATGTCGTCGTGACCGAAAACCGTGACTGCCTGCAATGAAATGCCCCCCCCCCCCCTCCCCGCCTTTTTTTGTTGACGATTAGCTTGAGCAATCTGCCTTCTGCCACCATGTCTGCGCAATAGATCCTACAAAGTTTTCGCTCAACGCGCGGCGCGCATCCGGCACCCGGCTACGTTGGCCACAGAGCTCTCAACTTCGCTGCAGCCGTGAGCTACAAAATGGTTATCGCTAATCGCACTTATGCAATTAAAAAAAGAACACAAGAAAGCGGCTGCATCGCGTTAATGAATGTACCGCTTTAGCGGAATGGGTTCAATTGGTTGCAGAGGTGAGCGAGCTATAAAACTGCAGAGATGCAAGCTGAATAACGACCCGCCGCGGTAGCTTAGCGCGTAAGCTGTCGCGCTGCTGAGCCCGAGGTCGCGGGCTTTGTTTCCGGGCGATGGCGGCCAGATTTCGATAGGCGAAATGCGAAGAACACCCGTGTTCTCAGAACTGGATGCAATTTAATAGTAATAATATCTGGGGTTTTACGTCCCAAAAACATGATACGATTATGAGAGACACCGTAGTGGAGGGCTCCGGAAGTTTGGACCATCTGGTGTTCCTTAACGTGCAGCGACATCGCACAGTACAAGGACTTCTACCACTTTGCCTCCATCGAAATGCGACCGACGCGGCCGGGATCGAACCCGCGACCTTCGGGTCAGCAGCCGAGCACCATAACCACTGCTCCACCGCGGCGGACTTTCAATTTAAGTAAATCCCAGTGGGTATACATTAACCCGGAGTCCCCACTACGGCGTTCTTCAATCGCATCCTGGTTTGCACATGCTTTCTCAGGAGTTATATCATGCAAGCGAAAGATGCCTCGAGAGCATCAGTGAATTAAGATGACTAAAATTGTGTTGCAGCACGTCACGTACTAGGCCTGCCCAATATTTCACAAATTCTTACTTAGAAAATGCAATTTGTACGTGAACTTGTACGGTGTGTATGGTGGTTGAAAACAACAACAAAAAAAGCGACACCCGGGTTTGTTTGAACACCAGGTTTGACCGTAGTCACACCGAAGTGCTGTCTTCTAAATTTCAGTGTATATCTGTGGCCGCCCATGCAGAAAAACGTTGCATGGTCTTATGAAACACATATCTAGAACATCTTGTACCCGCACGGACAAAATTTACTGGTAAGGAGGCAATATTACGCAGTCATGTATTTGCTGCACCACTGACCACCCGAAAATGACCTTGACTTCGTCTATAATTCAGCTAACGTGCGCATGTTAATCTATACGATGTAACGTCACTTATTCGCTCCTGCATTGCTGAACGGGCGCATTTAGAGGGCGAACTGCTACGTCTGACAAGTATAGCATACCACAAAAAGCAAAAATTGTTGTGCTTGAGGTTGTTGTGCAAGCGCGCCATTCAAAAACAAAAGAAGTGGAAGTTATCGATCACACACATCGTGTGTACCACTGATCAGCTTTCTACATGCGGTCTTGCACGGTTGTCTCCTTTTTCAGAAAGTATGGGAAACATGTACATCATTTCGAAGCGCAGCGCCGGCAACGTCGACGGCACTGAACCTGCGGTTAGATTGTTTCAATGTTTGCCAACGGTGCGGCTACATTTATCGGCAGTAGGAACAGATATGTAGCACCATATAAAGGAAACCACGCCAGTACAAAAGTCACGGCGCTGATTTCTAAGCTGTCCGCGAAAACAGGAAGAGTGCAAACACGCGACTACCTTCGACCAAAACTGAAGTGAACGCACACGGTATGGCGCTCAAGTTACCTACTCGGTAGGCTCTGAACGCATCTCTGTAGCCGTTGGCGCAAATGTCACGGTATCCGCACTCAAGTTAGCTTACTCGGTAGGCTTTATGATGTATAGGACGGCAACATGCTAAGTGTCGACGGAAGCCGGTCTAGCTGAAAGAAGCGTCCCAAATACTTCGCAGGAGCAAATAAATGAAAGAATAACAGGACTACTGCGTATTATTAAGGCACTGCTCTCATCATCAGATTTCTTTCTCTGCGAGAGTAACTATCTGCCGCTGTTTTGTTGGCCCGTTCTCCGTTACTATACTGAAGCGCGTTCCTCATACTCATATGTGGTTCTGGCACGTGAAACCCGATGAACTGTTATTACTCTTGAAGGCTTTTGTGCTAATGTCAAATTTCAGTATTACCACTTTACTCTGAACAAATGAAATTTCGTTGCCACCTGCAGCGAAACACGAATGCTCCAACGAAAATATTACAAACGCATAACTCACCTTCAACTTAGAGCGCTGTTGGTAGAACCATGAGGCCTGGCTCCTGGTACGCAGACACCAAGCCATGCCGATACGCAAATGCTCGATCAGTGAATCGGTCGTCCACGTAGTACATCTGCAGGAAGACGCGAAGTGCCCATCGCGGGAAGAAGCCGTACGAATAGTTGCCAACACAGAGTTAAACCGCTGTTACTTGTAGACCATGCGGCTTTGCCTTTTATACCAATGTCGTTCCGACACGCATGCGCAAACTGCTTCAAGAATGGAACATTCGTCATGCTTTTTTTTTTTTGGGCTGCTGTACGCAAAGTCTGGTCTGACATGAACGCTATCAGAATCCAGTCGTAATTTATTTTTTTATTAAATTTTCGTTTTTATTTGTCCAGCAAGTGTCACGATTTGTTTGGGCTAATCAGCTGCCGATGCTGCCTGTACGCGGGACTGAAGAACAACGCACGCGCTTTTACGTGACCGTAGTATAACTACGTGCAGTTTGCATGTCTTAAAGGAGGGGTGACAGAAAATTTGTGAACCTCTTTTTTCTTTCTCCCAATCAGTGGCGACAGTCTCCTTAATAACGGCAACGAAACTCATTTGCCCAGCGCGGGACGAATGTTTATTATGTGCTCGTATGTTAGGACTGAGCAGTTCGATTTCGAAGAGACACTCCAGGGTCCGTGACGTAGTCGGCCTACTCGTTAAAGAAGTACTGATAGTACACACGTGGGGCACGTTGATTACGTGGCCGACATATGCTGAGTGCTGACGTTCACCAGATTGTAAATCAACCAACTCGCGTTCAAAATATTCTTCTTCACTACTAGATCTTATCTTATTAGCCGTTCAATTGAAAATTACAATACATCCGTTGAAGAAGGTATCTCTGACCACCATATGGTGTGTCTTACGTTTCTCCTCGAGGTACAAAAAACAATTAGCACTCCAGTTTTGATTAAAGACTTCCTCGGGCTTGTGA
This sequence comes from Rhipicephalus sanguineus, assembly GCF_013339695.2. NCBI lineage: Eukaryota > Metazoa > Arthropoda > Arachnida > Ixodida > Ixodidae > Rhipicephalus > Rhipicephalus sanguineus. Next base: position 48,128 of record NW_023616047.1, read on the forward strand.
TGAAAGTATTATGGATTATCTACTTCATAACGTGGACAATTTTCAAGGACATGATGTTGACGTACTCTGGAACTCATTTAAGACCTTATGCACGTACTGCCTTGAAAATTTCGTTCAGGACAGAATTAAAAAAACGCGGAAAAATATCCTTGGATAACAAGGGATATATTGCACCTCAAACGAAAATTTAAAAGGACTAAAACGGGCTAATCAAACAACAATACAGTGAAAAATGGCACTAGCGAGGTTGAATGAGGCAGTCTATAATGCAAAGCAACATTACTTCAGTTATACATTGCCTAATTTCATCAAAAACTCCCCGAGAAGTTTTGGCGATACCTTTCCACACAGAAAAGGCAGTTGATCGAATTATGTGCGATGGCGTGACTATCGATGATAAACGCAGTATAGCTGAAAGGTTCAATGAATACTTCCACAGTGTTTTTCTAATCAAACTGAACCGTTTACGTCAGAGCCGTAATAGCCTGCATGAAAATTCCACCCTAATTTCAGAAGCTGGTGTTGTTTCTATGTTGCTGAATTTAAGACAAAATCATCGCCTGGACCTGATAATATACCAAAACCCTTTCTTCGTCGTTATGCTGAAGTGCTTTCGAAATATCTTCTTGTTATTTCCGCGCTTCCTTGTCATCAGCTGGCATTCCTGTTGATTGGAAAACAGCACGAATCGTTCCCGTCTTAAAGAAAGGAGAACAGCATGCTATTAACAAACTATCGACCGATCTCGTGACGTAATCATGTTGCAAAATGCGGGAGCACGTCATCGCGAATTACATAAACAAGTTTTTTAGCTTCAATAGTAAATTAACTCCGTTTCAACATGGTTTTAGAAAGGGGCTCTCTACAGTCATCCAGTTGACAACAGTCGTACATCGCTTAGGCCTCGGTGTCTAGACAATCAGGTCAGGTCGATGTTATTTTCCTGGACTTTAAGAAGGTCTTTTACCTGTATGTCATTCTAAAACTAATCTTAAAGCTTCAGGCACTAGGCTTACCAGTTTTATTATTTCTTGGGTTGCAGCATACTTAAGCGACAGAGTGCAATTTGTGTGTATTGATGGCATTGCTCAAGGTAGGGTTGCCTGATGCGCGTTTTGTCCGCTCAGGGGTGAGGACATCTGCAGCGTCTACTGCGCCGCGGCTGCCATATTTGAGCCCCGGCGTCTTACTGTGTCTTAACACACTACGGAGGCTGTGCTGTGTGATGCGAGACGCGGGGCAAAAAAATGGCGTCGCGGCGGCATCAGCCCTTCAAAGAATGGCAGCACCCTAAGGGGGGCGCACATCGAGGGACAGCTCAAGGCAGCTACCAATGGCAAGGTACTAGCTACTAGCTCAAGGCAGCTACCAGTGACTTCTGGTGTGCCACAAGGAAGTGTCTTTGGGCCATTGTTGTTTTCTATGTACAATAAATGATATCGTTGATGTAATTAGTGAGCCGGTTTGTATCAACGACGCTGATGATTGCGTGCTGTTAATGAGGTGAAATGTTCTGCGGATCAAGTACTCCTTAATTATAATTTACGAAATTCATAAATGGTGCGAACAACGGACATGGTTCTCATGCCCAGAAAACTGTTTTCATGAAAATAACCAGAAAGAGCCATTGTCTTTCCTTTCCGTACGCTCGCTTGCATCAATTCCGCTTGTTGAAGTTACAAACTACAAATATCTCGTGTCACTATAACAAACACGCTAAAATGGAATTCACACATATCAAACATATGTGCGTCCTCCTTCCGAAAACTTGCTTACTCAGACATAAATTAAAACAAGCACCAGCTGAGGCAAAACAGTTAGCATACTTATCACTTATTCGACCGAAGCTTGAATACGCCGCTATTGTTTGGGACCCACATACTAAACAAAACATCGATGCTCTCGAAAGGATTCAACGAAAAGCTATACGGTTTATTTATTCAAAGTATCGGAAAACTGACTCCCCAACACTTTTAATGTGTGAACATGGTATCCAAACATTGCAGCTACGGCGTAAGATACAGAGACTGAAGTTTCTTTTTCAGCTAAAAAACAGAAAAATGAGCTTTAAATCCAGATGAATTACATATCACCCCTCTTAACCCGAGAACGAGGCATCGTCATGCCGAGTGTCTTACGCCCTACAGCACCAGAACCAATGCGTTTAAATTTTCATTTTCCCTCGTACGATAAACGAGTGGAATGCCCTTCCATTGACATGGTTACATAGTGCGGAACTAATAGAGCAAATGATTAAATAGACGTATGTCCTTTTGTTTTGATGTAACCATACCTGCTGTATTTACTGTATGTCACCTTACCTACTATATTTTATGATTACTGTATGTGTGTATATACATTCTACCTTTGTTGTGTGTATTGCAATGCATGGCGATTTGCTTTGCCTTTTTGTTATTGTTGCACGGATCTAACTGTTTACAATGTATAATGTTCAGTTGAATGTAATATTGTAACCACTCCTGCTTGGGGCCGCTCAATGGGCCTGCAGTATCCTATAAATAAAATAAATAAAATAAATAAATAAAACATTAATTTTAAACATTTTCGGATTGTTGCTCCAAACAAAATTCGGCAGATCCCATTCTTTCTGGGAATCTGTTTCATGCGAAGCAGTCAGCGAGTACTTCTATGCTGCATTTTATGACTTTTAGCCAAGCGTTACGAGGTTGATCAAGGTGATTTTGTAAGTGTAGTAGCTGTGTGCACATGTTGGGCTTACCAGGCACGTCCACAACATTGGCGTTTAAAGTGTAACTTATGGTGCGACGTAACGTCAGCCCTCACGTTAGAGTACATACGTCAGTATTATCGAAACTAAATGCACTTTACGGTGCAATAATAGGAATATCATACGTAACTTTCGTTAATGTATTCTTCCGTGCTCGAGCAATGCTTCATTATAGCTTGCTGAACCATGGGAATACAAATGTTATGTTTATTAGACTGCTATAAAAGCGAAGCCAACACTGGAACCAGAGACGTTTAACCTGACATGACGCCTGTATCGTAGGAGTACATGTTTATTGCATTGTTACACAATTATATACCCAGCACCACAACCACAATTGATGTTGCACCGAATTACGCCTGCATTGGGTGTTTTTCCAAAGCAGTTTCTAGAGCTGGCGTGGCTCTGTGGTACAATACCTGACTGCCACGCAGAATCCTTGGGTTCGATTCCTGCTGAGATCCTAGATTTGATTCTTCCATTGGAGGTCAACGCTGCCGATGTCGGGTTTTCTTAATGCTCTGGCATTTAAATTACCAATGTGTGTTCTCGCCGTTTGCTAGGCAGATATAACTGTCGGTCACCTGTGGCGCATACCCCGTGCACCGCGGCCCGTGGTAAACGGGTGTGTGCCACACGTGTCTGGAGGAAAGGGTTTGACGACGTACGCGACAGGATTTTCATATTATTCATGTCATGACCCGACAGTCATATTCGTCAAATCCTCTTGTCTTCCCATGCCAATTTTGGTCTACACCAAGTAAAGGAGGCGATCATGAGAGCACCCAGACGTAGGCGGCTAGATAGATAGATAGATAGATAGATAAGATAGATGGATAGAAAGATAGATAGATAGATAGATACGTAGATAGAAACGCTCAAAGTGCCAAAGGTTTGCTAAGAAATGCAGCAAATAAGAGAATTACTAAAGCAGTATCAGAATAAAAGTGACCTATCAGTTGTGGACCATGACTCAGCCGGAGTGACATATCAAATTCGTGTAAAATGAGCGAATTGGTTAAGCATCATGTCATGGTTCCTGCGTAGGTGGCGGTTCAAAATTCCGTAATCGAGCGTTTGATTCTTTGACGCAGACGGGAAGGGAGCAGTGTTCATATATATATATATATTAATATATATATATATATATATATATATATATTATATTCATTTCATTTTCATTTTATTTACCCTAAAGGCCCGTTGGCATTAACATAGGGGGGGGGTGAATAACTTGGTACAATGAACACAAAAATTGGATACACGAAAAAAGAATATAGCGGTGCTAATAACACTAGTATAATCACTCTTGCATGAAGAAACGTACGAAGGTGAGAATGTGCAAAAAAAATATTACAGATAATACTGGCAGAAAAAGTATATACGATTCACCCCACAACGTGGGAAAAGCGAAGAAGAAAAAATATATACAGAAAACACTTGTAGAAGGAAGTGTGTACAATTCACTAAAAAATATATATGGGAAAAGCGAGCAAAGAAGAGACAAGTATTTCCAAAAAACAATACAACGATTTGGACATATATATATATACTAAAGCGTGAGATGATTTCTTTGATGGACTTGAATACATCGTAATAAAGCGAGAATGTGTCAGAATCTCTGAGAATGTTGTGGATATGTTAGTGGTTTATGCTAGGCAACAGGAATTTCTTTAGTGCCTCTGAAAATTTATCAGCATTTACTTCTTCAGCTATTGCTCTCGGCAGTTGATTCCACTCCTGGATTGCCAAATGTAGAAAAGAAAAACGAAGTAGAGCAGTACGGGCGAACGGTTGACGAACTTTAAACGAGTGGTCCAAGCGTGGAAACGTTGCATCTGGCATCGTTAATAATGAGGTAGTATAAGGCGTAGGGTTGTGATACAACTTATGAAAGAATGTTAAACGAGACCACCTTCCGTCTACTTTGTAGTGTTGCAAGGTCAAGGCAGTCTTTGATTTTAGATACACTTGAATAGGAAGAATAATCGGAGACGATGAACCTGGCAGCTTTGTTTTGTAATGATTCTAGCCTTCTAATGAGGTATGTTTGATGAGGACTCCAAATAAATGAACAGTACTCAAGTTGGATCGGACTATTGAGTTGTAGGCAAGGAGTTTTCTATCTTTATTAGCTTGGCGAAGTGTGGCGACGGAGGAAACCAAGAGTTCGATTTGTTTTACCTAATAACCAGTCGATGTGTGTGTTCCAGTTCAAGTTTGAAGTTAAATGAACACCTAAGTATTTAAATGACTCGACCAGTTCAATTACCTCATTATTTATTGTATAGGTGTGGCGACACACAAAATTATTACAAGTAGTAAACCGCACTAGTTTTGTTTTACTATTGTTAATATCATGTGCCAGTCATGACACCACTCACTCAATAACCTCAAGTCTTGATCTAATTCTTCGCAAACATTATGGTGAGTAACAGGCACGATAAATAACGCAATCGTCGGCAAATAGACGAATTTTTGAAGTTACACCGATATGATATCGTTATTAAAATTAGAGACAATGTTGTCCCCAATACTGACCCCTGGGGCACACCGGACATGACAGCTTAAAGGTCGGAACAACGCTTTCAATCAAAAAACCGCTTGACGCCTGTCGCTTAAGATACTCTTGAACCCATCAATGACCGGTTTCTATTTGAAGGCTTCTCATTTTATTATGAAACGCTTTTGGCCCACCCTGTCGAAGGCCTTTTCAAAGTCAATGAAGACTGCATCAGTTGTGTTAGTTCATGCAAGTTGGTTGTGAATTTCAGTAGTTAGTTCGAAAAGCTGTGTCTCACAAGAGCGTCCCCGTTGAAAGCCATGTTGGTTTGAAAATAGAATGTTGTTTTCAGCCATGTATATATACATATATATATATATATATATATATATATATATATATATAGATATATATATATATATATATATATATATATATATATATATATATATATATATTGTGAGACGACGTCAGGTACGACGGAACGATTGTTGTATTTACAGCAAAGGCGCGCGAACCAAAAACCGAACACCGGCGATCCAACACGGTGATGATGATCACGATGATTTGTATGCACAAGTGAAGATGATGACCGACACAGTCAGCGCTCATACTATTTTCCCCCCTTCACGAAAGCGGTCAGCAAGACGTCCATTTAGTAAGGGTACGAAACGCCGATATAGGGCTTCAGGCGAGACACATGGGTGATCTCGGCACCGCGACGGCGACGGTCCGAAGCCGAACTAACAGGAGCGACGCGATAATTCACCGCAGACGTTCGTTCAAGCACGGTGTAAGGGCTTAGGTATCTGTGAACGAATTTTTCACAGAGCCCCGGTGTGCGAACAGGGGTCCAGAGGAGCACCTTCGTCGCCTGGGTGGAAAGACACAACTCTACGTGCCTCATCACAACGATCTCTCCTCTTGGCCTGAATGGCAGAGGTATTGGCGCGGGCAATCTCACGGCAGCGGGCGACGCGGGCAGCGAACTCTTCTGGAAGGGCGCTGATGGGACAGAGAGCGCGGAGAAGAAGCTGGTGTCGCAGAACAAAAGACGATGCACGGCCTACCGAGGAAAAACGGGCTGTAGCTTTGAGTGCGTTGTATGGCCGTATTGTAGGCAAACGTGACGAAATGCAGTATTGTGTCCCAGTTATTGTGATCGGGCTGAAACATACATAGAGATCAGTCGGACAAGTTCGGTGAAAATGCTCGATGAGACCATTTGTCCTGCGGGTGATATGCCGAGGTGGTCTTATGGATGGTGTCAGAGGCCTGTAGGACTTCAGCGAGGACATGAGAAAGAAAAACGTCTTCTGCCACGGTCACTAGGAGAACTAAGGAGGATTTGTATGCACAAGTGAAAGATGATGACCGACACAGGTCAGCGCTCACAATATATATATATGTATACATATCTATATATATATATATATATATATATATATAATATATATATATATATATATCTATATATATATATATCTAATATATATTATATATATATATAATTAATATCATATATAATATATATATATATATATATATATATATATATATATATATATATATTATACTATATATATATATATATATATATATATATATATATATATATATATATCCATTTCAAGGAGTGCGCAAAAGAGCTACCGAAGAATTCGAGAACGAACAATGCTTGTGCGGTAGTGTGAACGCCGCTCCCTTCTATATATATATATATATATATATATATATATATATATATATATATATATATAACGCCATAAATGTATAGATTTCCTTCAAAGTGGAAACTGGGACTCTAAGTATTTTTTCGAGGAGTTATATGGTAGTGAGCCCGCAAAGAAAAAAAAACGATGTGTCGAATAACCTTACCCCAAAGGAACACAAGGGGAGGAGCAATGATAATAAAAATATTTTTTGCTGTATCTGCAAATTTAACCGTGTTGCGTGCTCGGCTGTTTTGAGTCCTTAGAAGAACTCAAAATTAGCAACCAGTGTTCAGAACCTGCGCGAGAGCATGTACATCGACACGAATAATTAAAAGGGTAACCTACTCATGAAACCAAAACTCGCCGATGATGGGCTGGAGTAGTGCTTGAGATAGACATTCCTAAGCCATGACAGGCAATTCACCGCTATTCTTAAAGCGGGATGTATACAACAATTGCGCATAGGTCGGCAAAAAAATTGGAGCTCACTCAGACTCACTGAAGAAATACATTTTGCTCCGAAGGCTCACTCGGGCTCAGACTCACCAATTTTCGTCAATCGGACTCACTCAGACTCACTAAATGTTTTCTCAACCGGACAAACTCGGACTCAAACTCACCAACATATCACTCAGCCGGACTCACTCAGACTCAGACTCACGGCTTGACCTGTATCTGAGTGAATGTGAGTGAGTCGATTCATGAGTCTGTTAGCGTTAAATTAGCTTTTTCGGTCATGGTGCCGATGCTCTTTAACGCCAATATCTCACGTAATCGGTGCTCTACGATGCGCCTTTTGATCTTGCACCATCAAACACGTATTATAAGTGGCTTAAATCATGCAAGGACAGTTTTATGAAATACGCGACTCACACGAGATATATTATCAAGAACTTCCCGTGAAAGAGTTTGCACGGGGAGGTCACCCCCCCCCCCTCCACACACACACACACACACACACGCACACGCACACCTCACACCTCTGATCAATAAATATTGAGGTGGCGCATGAACGCTCGTGCGTTGACATATGTGTGAATAGACTTGGGTATAATGATAAGCCGATATAAGACTGATAGTAATGCTGAAGATGAGTAGATATGACCATAGGTCGGCAATGGACGGTGCAGCTTTCTCGGACTCACTAAAAAGAATATATTTTGTGCTTAGGGCCCACTCGTACTCAGACTCACCAATATGTTTCTCAACTGGACGCACCTGGACTCAGGCTCACTAAAATTTTCCTCAGCCGGACTCACTCCGACTAAAACACACCAAAACATTATTTACCCGGACTCGCTCAGAGTCAGACTCATGGCCTGATCTGAGTCTGAATGAGTTTGAGTGAGTCGACTCATGAGTGAGTTTGCCGACCTGTGCAATTTCGTAGTATTGGTAGTAACATACGGGGCTGAAAACTTGGAGGATAACAAGGAAACTCAAGAAAAAAGTGAAGTACCGCGCAAGGTATGACGGAAGAAAAAAATGGCCCGCATTAAGACACCGAATGATACGTAGAGGAAATAAGGGAACAAACAGGCGTTGCCGACATCCTAGTTAACATCATCAGAAAAAAGTGGACTTGGGCAGGTCACTAATACGAAGGACCGATAATTGATGTGCCGTTAGTGCGGCGTAATGGATACCGAGAGAACAGAAACGAAGTCAATGACAGCAGAGTGTTAGGTCGAGGTGATGAAATTAAAAATGTCGCAGGAATAAAGTGCAATCAACTGTCGCGGGATAGAGGGAATCGGAGATCGCCAGAGAAAACCTCAGTTAAGTGGTCACTGAATAGGTTGAAGATGATGATAATTATGTTTATGATGCTCATAGAGGCGTTTCGTGGATTGACCGAAAGAGGGCTATATCACAGCTGAATGAACAGTGTGCCCTAGCTGTTGAATATACAAGTTAACTGGATTTACCGTAACCTAGCGTTCTAAGCTATAAGCCCTATTAAAAAAAAGCCGGCAGATCCCACGCATTGTGGGAATCGATGTAATGCGAAGCAGCCAGCAAAGAGCTGCATACACCGTCTTGTATGTCATTGAGGAAAATGCGTGTCATGGTTTTCATGTTAACTTCTATTATTTATGTTCGTCACACAGTAACGTCGCGCAATACCAACTTCGGGGTAGATCAAGCTAGAGAAACGGCCGCCAGCGCTCCATGAGCGTGGCACGTAAGTCATGCTGTATATGACATGCGTGTCATGATTTTCATGTTAACTCGTGTTATTTATGTTCGTTACACAGTCACGTCACAAAATACCAATTTTTGTGTATATAAAGCTAGCGAAACGGCCGCCAGCGCCCCATGAGCGTGGAACGTAAGTCATGCTGTACATGACATGCGTGTCATGATTTTCATGTTAACTCGTGTAATTAATGTTCTTTATACAGCCACGTCACAAGATACTAATTTTGGTGTATATAAATCCAGCGAAACGGCTGCCAGCGCCCCATGAGCGTGGCATGTAAGTCATGCTGTACATGACATGCGTGTCATGATTTTCATGTTAACTCGTGTTATTTATGTTCGTTACACAGTCACATCGCAAGATACCAATTTTGGTGTATATAAAGCTAACGAAACGGCCGCCAGCGCCCCATGAGCGTGGCGTGTAAATCATGCTGTACATGACATGCGTGTCATGATTTTTATGTTATGACTGGTCAATTATGTTCGTCATACAGTCATGTTACGCCATACCAATTTTGGTGCACATTCGATTAACCATGCGACCAGGAGAGCACAAAGTCGTAGGCGGCTAGATAGATAGATAGATAGATAGATAGATAGATAGATAGATAGATAGATAGATAGATAGATAGATAGATAGATAGATAGATAGATAGATAGATAGATAGATAGATAGATAGATAGATAGATAGATAGATAGATACGCTCAAAGTCGCAGAAGTTCGCTAAGAAATGCTTCGCATTTATTACGTCAAATCAATTAAAACGGTCGTTTTTTAATTGTCAACTCAAACTGCTAATGTGATCGTTTACACTTAATTGTATTGGCAAAAATGAAAGCTCAGAAGCTTTCCATTGAAGCTGGTTCAACATTGTCTGCTCGGTGCACCGGTGTACGAATAATGAGCAACACAAGTATTAAGCCTCTAATCATGCTGTGGATTTCCCAACCTATGGCAAGAGAAAGAAAAAGAAACGCGGATACCATGAGAATAAATTGCTTGACTCGTATCCCACGAAGTAAAATGCACTGCATTGAAACATTTCACGTGTAACAGCAGCGCCAGAAGACAGCCTAGGGAGCAGAAGCAAGATTGGAGAGGCGGGATAAACATCTGCCGTCATGACTGCAATAACTCATCGCGAAGCAATAGCGTCCGTAATCTGGAAAAGTTCACATGCGCATAGAATGCGCATGTGAACTTTCCCAGATTACGTACGGACTAACTTATGCTTCCAATAGAACATTCCCAAGCTTAATTTCGGCGAAGCTTAGTGCGTGACACTCCCGCGTTAACGACGAAGTATAAATGTGTGGTTGTGTTCAACGGGTCGTATCTATTTGCCCCCAGTGACCCATGTCGGCGACTTCGGACTACTAAATGTTAGTACTGCCCTCTGAATTTTGTGAAGTGCTTATTGGTAGCATCGCATGACTGAATTTGTGAAGATGAGCCACAGCGTAGTCAAAGGCACCGAATAGGTGTGCTATAGAGGTTGTCTGAACAGGAAAAACTCAGAGGGTCCCTTATGCAATCGCCTAAGACAACTCGAAGGCGAAAGCCATTTTCTTGTTCTTTTTCTTCTCGGTCGACGTGCTGATCCTCCCCTCCAGCGTAACATTCAGAAGCTTTCCGAGTTCAACGTGCTTTTGCACTGCCTCCCGGATCGGAGGCATTACAAGTTTTCTGCTCCTGACATGGTTTTGCAGAGCCTCCATGATCGGCCCGCCTTTAATCAAGTGACGATGCCCTTCGATGTCGCCACTACGATGTGTCAAATTCTGGCGATCTGTGACGTCATGCTGACGTCATGTTACACTGAGGTCATGTGACTTTTGGTACGCCGACTGCACACACACACACACACACACACACACACACACACACACACACACACACACACACACACACACACACACACACACACACACACACACACACACACACACACACACACACACACACACACACACACACACACACACACACATTCACTCGAGTATCGATCACGTGACTTTGAACCCACTTTTATTACTTTTTTTTTGCATCCTTCAACGCCAATGCCGGTCTCGCGAAGTATCGAGAGATATTGCCAAATCTCGAAGACGCCGACGGTCACTTTTCGCGTTTGATGAGGCATCTAAGGCTTTCGCCATAATAGGGGCCTCATACCTGTTAGCTGATGTTTCGATGGGTGGTATATCCGTCAAAGGCGCCATATGTTTGAAAGGGTTGGTCATTGACGCCTTTGACCAAGATAGGCTCACGTATACGAAAACATCGGCTAGCCTGCCTTATGCCCTTATTCCCCCCCTGCACTTCGGATTTTCTCACTATGATCAGTGCGCACTACAAATAAATAGGCAGTACACATCATTCTGCGGTGATCGTGTCTACAAAACATGAGTGGCTGCTCCGCAGAAGGGCGGCCATAATTTGATACAGAAGGTGATGCCTTTCTGAGGGAGCCGGGCTTTCTGCGAATGTGAGCCACGGACTGCAGCGCAGTGATCGAGTCACTGACTATGACACGCAACTTCAGTTAACCCTCTAATCTGAGACGCTCAGTGACGACACTACAATGGTGCCGCAATGAAAAATAGCGATAAAAACATGCGGGACCCATCACCTGAATATTACAACGTACTGAGGCTACAGTGTCCACAAGAAAGCGGGAAAAAAAAATCTAACTTCGCTTATGGACTCTTGCCGAGGTAAAGACACAGAGTGCCTGAGTTGTCAGTGGTGCGGATCTTCTGGAAATGCGGTAACAGGACAGTTCAACATCTTGCAACTCTTCCTATTTACAAAAACATCATTCTTAAAATCTTAGCTAAATGGCATCTACAACTTTAGGTGCAATCGAAACAATGTTTTGCAAAGAACACGCACTTTTTTCACGGTAAACAAGCATTCATCACAGAGAACAAGAAGACATGCGTTTCGAGACTCTTGCAGTTGCCTTGTTTACATAAGCAACATAAAACTTTCAAAATGTAACAAAAGTTTTCAATGGATTTCGTGAAGGGCCTGTAACGTACGTTGTCACGTAAAGAAACACGTTTTTGTTTCGTTTTTTTCCTGCTTTAAAAAGGCCGCAAGAGCTTGGTTTCAATCCATGACTTCGCACAAATCTGCAGACTAGCAGATATCCATTGAGTCATTGAGGTGGGATTTGTCAGTTTATTCGATTTCATTTCATTTTCAGAATTACTGAGAAGAAAGGCGAGGGCGAGCTGTAAATTGTGTACTGTGCTTAGGAACATAAGGTATTTAGGGCGTATTTTATTATGAGTTTGAGAAAGGAAAGCAACATAGTTGAAACTATGGCGCCTAATTAAAATACTTCACCGAAGGCTACTGAATAATCTTCATTATTCAAATAAATTTGTGCCTTAGTTCAGTCGCTTATTGAACACGAAAAAGCGAAGTCTGTTAGCGACTGTAACACACGGCTTGGTGCTTTCACCCAGTTGTACAATATTATGGGTTTGTAAACTGACGTCAACGAAAATGAGGGAAGTCAAGCCTGAGTGTGCATAGTCCGAAACGCGCGACCGTCATCATAATTTAAGATGGTATTATTTCTCAAAATTAGCTTCTGTGATTCAAAACACGGCAGCGACAAAAGGCGTGTTCGCCAACTTTAAAAGGAACCAGGGGAGGCCAACGGCAGTACGATCGGACGAAAAATATGGAAGAAACTCGGAAAATATTGAAAGAAAAATGAGAGGAAGGGCAGGACGCCCTTTCCAGGTTCCGCCGTCTTGAAGAAGGACCGAGCCACTTTGCAACAAAACTAGTGCTGACTCACAGTTGAGCAGCCGCCCGCTCGTCGCATGCGTTGCGGTTATCAGTCGGCGATTGCCGGTTCGCGCGTGGTGGTGAAAGCTGATATTGTCGTCTGTCTTTGTGTCCGCTACGCTGTCGGAGTCATAGCGGGAATTACGAATCTTTAAGGTCCGTACGCCACGTGGTGACAAAAACCGCGAACTGAAAGCGATGTCCGGAATTGCTGGGTATGGTTCTGTCGCATTCCGTACCTAGGTCTCTTTATTGTTTTTTCCGGTGTGGTCGCTGCAATATCTCCGTTGTAACGTGCTGCCAAAATAAGCTTTCTGTTTTATTGTTACTTTTAAATGTCTGCGTTATTTCTCTTACTGTTTGCACATTTATACTTCACTTGAGTTTACTGTTCTGCCAAGGTGATTTTGAAAACAAATATATAATTATATGGGCGTGCCTTTGGTACTATACAGTAAAATTAATATTTGAGATTTAACGTCCCAAAACCAAGTTATTATTATGAGAGACGCCGTGGAGGGCTCCGGAAATTTCGACCACCTGCGGTTACTTTAACGTGCACCTTAATTTAACAACATGGGCCTCAAGCATTCTTGCCTCCATGGAAAATGCGGCCGCCGCGGCCAGGATTCGATCCCGTGACCTTCGGGACAGCAGTTGAGCACCATAACCACTATAGACCACCGTGGCGGGTCTTGAGTATACAGTACCAAACATTCTGCTTACCGCTTAATAAAGCAGCGAAGTTGAGTTTGCGCTATAATAATGGAAATTATTAGGAGCCATCTTAAAGACGTTGCTTGGGGGCCCTCGAGAAGATTTTAGATGAGGGATTCGAGAAACATATATATCAAATGCTCCGTTTTTCTCATGAGTGTGCCAACGAGCCATTTCAGGCAATTTTACATAGGCAATGAATTTTCTATTGTCTTACCTTAAGTTGGTTCAGTAAAGAGTTTCGTTTTTACAATTTAACTGCCGCTATATTAGTCGCCGCTATACCACGTGACAATACAATACGTCTGAGACGTTTCAGGGTTGCAGATGTTATTTTGTTTAAGAAAAATTGTTCAAAGATGGCACGTTAGCAGGCACGTAGCCAGAATTTTTTTCGGGGGGGGGGGGGGCAAGGCCTAATTATTCGAAAGAAAGTCTTTTCATAGTAAAAAGAAAAAAAAGTTGCCCGGGAATATAAAAGGCTGGACGAATTTCAAGGGGGGGGGGGCCCGGGCCCCCCGGGCCCCCCCTTGCCTACGTGCCTGCACGTTAGTGAGTTTATTGATAACGAATGCTTTTCACCAGCAGATACGTAGAATATGAACAGCCATTGCGGTTTTATGTCCCCTACGTATACACCATTCGTTACAAAACTCGCATCCAGCTTTGTTGCTGCTGTATACTCCTGTCCGGTGATCAGGTATTGCGTAGTGGTGGTTTACAGACAGGTTAAACTCCACGCCGATATTTGCACCATCGTGCGAAGGCTTCTTATTGAAGTTCTTCCCGGTAAGTTGTTTCGGAATTGAGTGAATGTACTTTGAGCAAGACAGACAAAACGTTTCAGATACTAAAGACATTTCATTCAAATGAAACAAAATTGGTCCTGAGAGTTAAAGGACTTCAAGCAGACATTTTTGTGCATTGGCGTTTGCTGCTGCGTCATATATGGATATATAATAACTAACCTGCGAATGTATCGAAGTGACTTAAGATACAATTGGCAAGTATCGCATCAGATACAATTATCATGATAGTATCTTGTATCTGTATCTCAAATACTTCTTGCCTGAGCATCTTGTATCGTATCGCGATACAATTTCAAAGTATCTTTGCCCAGCCCTGCTGGGCGCAGAGGAAAAGAGATGTCTTCGCGATGATCCGACAGCTTGGAAAGCCTACACTCTTTATGACCCTCAGTATGTCCGAGCTGCACAATGACCACCTTCTGCAACTCATAGAGAAACTCAAGGAGCCGGTCGAGGAGCGCCGCCGCAATGTCGAGGACATGCACTCGTTGTACAAGGCTAGCCTTGTGAATAATGACCCAGTAGTTTGCGCCCTCTTCTTCGACAAACTCGTCCGTGTCATCATGATGGTGCTGCAGAACACTAAGATATCCCCCTTCGGCAACCACCACGTTGTGGACTACTTTAAGCGAATAGAATTCCAGCAGAGGGGAAGCGTACACGCACACCTTCTCATCTGGCTCAACGAGGCACCTCAGGAGGACTTGAGTGACGATATGCCTTGTTCGGTTGCCTTGGTCAACCGTCTAATGAGCCTGGATACCAGCCTCCTTAAGCGCGAGCGTTGCCAGATACACCAGCACACCTTTACGTGCTACAAGCGCGACAACACTAGGAAAGTGTGCCGGTTTAACGCTCCCTTCTGGCCAATGAGTGAGACGCGCATTCTCACTCCCACTCTCAAGCACGAAGGAAACACGCTGGAACTCAAGGCCCTGCGCGAAAAGTATAAGAACATGCACTGCAAATTGGAAGAAGTGCAGTACGCATCAATTGACGAGTTTTGGCAAAACAATGGCATCGCCACAGAAGAAGAATACATCCGGGTGCTCAAGGCAGGCATCACCCGCCCCACAATCTTTGTCAAGAGAGAGCCCCACCAGCGATTCGTGAATGCCTTTCATCCGTGGATAGCATCTGTCCTAAATTCCAACATGGACCTTCAGCTGATTGTGGATGCCTATTCGTGCGCGGCGTATGTTGTGGACTACGTCAACAAGCCCAACCGCGGATTCTCAAACCTTCACACCGCACTGGCAGACATCGAGAAGCACCACCCAAACCTCGCTCTCGGCAAGCTTGTAGCTGAGCCCGGTGTTCGTGTGCTTAACGGGGTAGAAATTAGCACCCTAGAAGCTGCGTGGATCCTCCTTCGCCTTGGCATGTCTGATTCCAGCCGGCAAATCGCCTTCATACCCACCATGCACCCCGACGAGCGAGTGCGCGTCCGCAAGCAACAGCGAGAACTCCAAGACGAAGACGACGACTCCACTGATGTTTGGAAGCTCAACGTGGTGCAGAAGTACGAGGATCGCCCCGAAGAAATGGCCGACGTGTGCCTCGCGGACTTTGTCGCACATTACACATACAACCATCAGCGTGGCGAGTATCGACGCCGCAAGGTGCCCAGGATCATCCGATACCGTGCCTACAGAAGAGACGACACGGACGATTTCATGAGAGAAATGGTCACACTCTTCCACCCGTTCCGGCGCGAAAGCATCGATGTGTTGGACAATTTCAGGTCTCTCTACGAGACCCACCTCGACCAAATTGTGGCGAAAAAGAAGCAGTTCGAGGGAAACATTTCTGGGGAGGACCTCAAAGAGATGTGTCGCGAGCTTCTGCAACAAAACGTCATCGAACACCAACAGCAAGAACAGGTTGTGGTTCGGGAAGAAAGCGTTCTGTCAGTGGACCGAGCCGAAAATGTCGACATCGCGCACGCTACTTCTGCATGTGGTGCAGGAAACACGTGTAGTGAGGTGAGGACCAGAGAGGACGTTATGAGTGCCAAGGACTACTGTGCCGCCATGCGCCTCACAAACCACGAGCAACGCTCACTACTGCTAGAGGTCATTCATCGCTCGCAGCTGCCAGATAGGAAACCCATCCGAGTCTTCCTCACGGGGCCAGCAGGATGCGGCAAGACATTTACTGTTAACCTCTTAAAGGACACCTACAACCGGCTCTATACTAGCCCATGTTCCGCAAGCAACGCTTATGTCGCTATGGCAACAACGGGGAAGGCCGCCACTGCTATCGGGGGCGTCACCGTGCACTCGGCGCTCAAGATAACCATGAAGAAGGATGATGGAGGCTTGCGTCACAGCGATCTGAATACCTACCGATGTGTCTTCAGGGATGTCAAGGCAATATTAGTGGACGAAGTCAGCATGATGGGCTCCGAAGTGTTGGTCAAAGTGGACGACAGGCTGCGTCAGATCACGCAGAACTTTCACGAACCCTTTGGAGGCCTCGACGTTTACATGTGTGGCGACCTCCGCCAGTTGCCTCCCATCAAGGCCACTGAGGTGTACAGGCGCAGCGCGAGACAAGTGAGGGAGCTGAAGACGGAACATCCCTAGAAGACTCTCGACTACCATCCGCTCGTCCGCGTTGTCCGCCAAAACGACGCAATCTTCTCGTCATTTCTTACGAGATTGGGCGATGGCCTCATGTTGAGCGAGGATGACGTCAGGATGATTGAGAGTCGCTTTGTGACACTCGAGGAAGCCGCCACAAAGTGCCCTAACGGCATCAGGCTGTTCTACAGCAACGCGGACGTCGACCGCTACAACGCCCATTGCGTCAAGGATGCGGACGACGTTTTATGCCATCCCGCCTGCGATAAGATCACCGGCTACAAGAATGAGCAAGCGTATAGAGATGGTCAAAGGTGGCCAAGATGAACACAGGCGACATGGGGGGCCTACCGGCCTCAATTTGTCTGAGCGTCGGCAAGCCCTATATGATCACGGCCAACATCGACGTCAGCGATGGCCTCGTTAATGGAAATATGGGCACCTTACGGTACATCGAGCATGACGAACACGCCAACCTCGTGCGCCTGTGGCTGGAGTTTTCAACATCTGCAGTAGGCATCGTCGCTCGAGCTAGGATGAAACACGTCACGGCCGCAAACCCCTCCATACAATCGCAATGGGTTCCCGTGGGACTGCGAACCACCGTCACCACGATCTACGCAAGGCTAAGCATCTGCTGCAAGAGGACACAGTTTCCTCTCGCGCAAGCCAACGCGATAACTATACACAAGTCGCAAGGGGCCACGTACGCCGAGGTAGTCTACGAATATGACAGGCGCCATTCCCTGAGGCTGGTCTACGTGGCACTGTCCAGGGCTACCAGCCTAGACAGCTTATACCTCACCAACGCAAAGTGTGATTTCAGGTTTAATCACGTGCGTGGATCCACCGACAGACAACTAGCCGACGAAGTGTCCCGGCTAGCAAAAAGGCGGCTGGATACTGTCCTGGACCAGACTGACGCCTTCGTGCGGCGCCACAATCACAGCAAACACCTCACGCTTGCCGCTCTCAACATCCAGTCTCTGCACGCGCACATGCACGACCTTGAAGAAGACGCTGTGCTCAATCAAACTTGCGTGCTCGTCCTCTCTGAAAGCTGGAGCGATGCTCCCATTTGCATAAGGGGATTCCAGTCTGTTGTCCACAGCAAGCGGCCTCATTGCAGATGCGCCGGCGTGGCCATCTATAAGAATACGGCAATGTGCAACTTCAACATTGGCGGCGTCGCGCAGCGCCAACCTCCAGACGCCGAAGACACAGACGCAAGCAGCCGAATCGGCGACGTCTGTGTTGCGCACACAAATTACCACGACAGCGACATCGCGCTCGCCGCCATTTACCTGAGCCCCGGAGCGCAAAAGGAGTCTGTCAAAACCTTCTTATCTACGTTCCTTGGCAATTACGCCACAACCGGGGCGACTCCTCGCTGCAATAACTCCACCGAGAGGAACATGCCGCTCATCATTGCCGGTGACTTCAATGTGGATGTGTCGAGCCCCAACAACGCCTGGTTGGCACAGTACATGAGAGACGTTTTCGACGTGCACAGGGCCTCCCATGACCTCGTGCCTCCGACGAGGACCGGAGGTGTCATTGACCATTTCTTCGTAAGAGGCATCAGCGATTTCCAGTAGCTTAACTATACGTCGTACTTCAGTGTGCATAGGCCCCTCATCGCCGCGATAACGGACGAATCTGATAACTCCTGTTCTGCAGCTGGTGCTGACTGTTCTCAGTGATGGTGCCCTGGTTATCGGAATGTCAACAACCCGCTTCACACATGAACGCGTATTCGTAATGTGTGTGTGGGTTCAGCGCCATCACGGACTAATACAAGAACAACATATCAGCCTACCATTGCTGGTGCTCGTAGTGCAAACTTTAGTGGTGGCATCTTTACGCAACTATGAACTACTTCAGTGTACATAGGCCCCTCATCGCCGCAATAACGGACGAATCTGATAACTCCTGTTCTGCAGTTGGTGCTGACTGTTCTCAGTGATTGTGCCCTGGTTATCGGAGTGTCAACAACCCGCTCCACATATGAACGCGTATTCGTAATTTGTGTGTGCGTTCAGCGCCATCACGGACTAATACAAGAACAACATATCAGCCTACCATTGCTGGTACTCGTTGTGCAAACGTTAGTGGTGGCATCTTTACGCAACTATGAACTACTTCAGTGTACATAGGCACCTCATCGCCGCAATAACGGACGAATCTGATAACTCCTGTTCTGCAGCTGGTGCTGACTGTCCTCAGTGATGGTGCCCTGGTTATCGAAGTGTCAACAACCCGCTCCACAAATATATATTCGTAATTTGTGTGTGCGTTCAGCGCCATCTCGGATTAATACAAGAACAACATATCAGCCTACCGTTGCTGGTGTTCGTAGTGCAAACGTTCATGGTGGCATCTTTACGCAACTATGAGCAACCGCCTTAACACCTTTGCATCTTTTCTAGAAATATCAGTGCGTCTAACATATCTACGCATGTTTACCATGTGCTACATCCCTCCGCCTCCTAACGTTTCGCTCATATTAAAGAGCGACACAGCGAACTTCCTAATGCGTGCTTCGCATATCATTGATTCCCACTGTACGTAGGATCTGCCGACTTTTTTAATGAAGTCATTCGATGATACTTGGAAAAGTGTTGCAGGGCCCCTTTAAACGTAGTTGAGCATGATATCTCTTAATTAACCCGAGGAGAATGAAGTCTAATCAAGCCCAATTAATCAACAATTTCAAGTCGAATTCCCATTGAGGCTTGTGAAGCTAAGCTCAGGAAGATGCTGATCACTACTGACCGCGTTTTCCTAATTAAGCCCAGTTAAGTATTAGTGCTAAAGAAGACTACGTTTAATTAAGGCTAATTAAGTTGTGCGTGATCGAACCAAGCCCCCTCGAGATACTTGAGCTCCATGTGGCTTAAATTACGATAATGAAGCACGATTAAGCTGATCCAAGGTAAGAACAGCCAAACGTAATTAAGCTTAGTTGAACATGGAATTAAGCCGAGTATAATTAAGTCCAATGAAGACAAACCTATTTAAGTCCAATTAATTAAGTCGAATTCCAAGTGAGGCTCACTAGCCTCACCGGGAATCACTGGAATCACTGAGGCTGGTCCGGAGGGCCGAAAGGATGGCGTGGCGAGGGCAAGCGGTGCCTTGGAATAGGTTAAAGGGGCCCTGCAACACCTTTCTTAGTTATATTGGAATAGTCTCATTATTGACGTATGACTCTTCACGAGTCATATGCCGCAAAAATTTTTCGAATCCGTCAAGTCTAAGTGGTGTTACCAAATTATAGAGATCACGTTCCGCAGCTTTCTCCCTCAACTCAACGCCGCGAGCGCGCGGAAAGCTAGGCAGCGAGTCGAGGGAGGCAGCGCAGAGGAGCGAGGCTCCGCCTAAGAGCGCCGGCGGAGTTTTTTTCTTCATTTTTTTCTCTCTGACGTCTGGGCGCAACCACGTGGTCTGTGCTGCCACTTCCGGTCGGCTTGCGTCGTTCTCGTCGAGCGGAGCCGATCGCACTGTGTATTGTGCGTGCTTGAAAACTGCGCATCGGTTTGGTAATGTTGGGTGTGCACCTCGAACGCCGTAGTGTTTTCATCGCTCTGCCAACCATGGAAGCAAACCTGCGCGCTCGTTTGGAACGAATGACAGCTGAGATCGGTTTCGGCCCATACTCCGATACACCACCTCGTAAGACGGCACTGGCAGACGACCCCGAAGCGCCGCCATTACCGGACGCCAGCATTGTTATCGGAAACACGCTGCGCCCGTGCCTCGGTCGGTCGTGAGAACGTGCCGACGATGCAGTTCTCAGCTGACGAGGCAACACTCGAACGGCTGCCACTCTCAACGGCAACCGGCGATGGTCAAAAGCACAGAAATATTCACGTTTTCGGCACTGCGCATGGCGAAGAAAACGGAACCACGCAACTACGAGCAGACGAGCTGTCGGTGAGACCGGAAGTGCTAATATTAATGTTTGTTCGGTGTTTTTAACGCGATAACAGAATATAAACATACATATTATCGACTTATTGAACTCAAAATTAACAACGAATGTAATAATGAGGGTGTTATCGTGATTATAACATCAGCCAATGGTGGAACTGCCGACAATCGTGTCATATTTTGCGGACTAATACATCATTTGTCGAGAGAAGAGGGAGCGATTTTCAGCTGACTTTAAGAATTTATTGTAAATTCCAGGCCGTGCGTATCGCCGTAATATTTGGCTCGCGTGTTCTCGGGAGCCTCGACTACCGATCGGCAGCGCTTTTTGAGCATGCTCGAAAAGTGTTGCAGGGCCCCTTTAAAGGCCACGAGTCCTTGAGCAAATAAAGTTTTGTTCTTCTTCTCAGCTGCGGTGCAGCTTGGTTGGTGCAGACGTGCGGGTGTGAAGTAGCAGTGTAACAGACGACAGTGTACCAGACGACGTCGCTTTTTTTAATGTGTTGGCGCGCCAAAGAGAAACAAACAATTGTGTTGCATGTGCTTTAGTTCAACACACAATAACTGTAGTCAGGTTACAGATGAAGACATTCGTCGGTAAGTCAGTTATTCTAATTGCATATCACACAAAGAAAGAAAAGAGCAAGGAGGTGTGTGTCGGCGAGAAATATTCGCGATTCAGAGCTGAGTCCGTTGCTTGGAGGCGATTACAGACAGAAAAATATCCGAATCCCTTGCAATAAAAAGACTTTTTTACCCTGAGAGATACACGAGCGATACATGCAAGCTACGCAAGTCGGCTAGCCACCCTCAACACATGTCGTGGGGATGTCCAAAATATCAAGATCACATGAAGTCTTTCCGGAGGATACGGGGCGTGGTGGTCCACCGCGCTGCTCAGTTCAGAACTGACGGACCAACTTTGGGCCGTCCAGCGAGCCGTGGAGGCAGCGTGGGCGCGCAGCAGCTCCAAGCGGCCATCTAGGCGGCCCAGGCCCGGGCCTTCCATTCGCCGGATCTTAAATAAAGATTTCACTCACTCATTAGCCCATCACTTCGGCAAGTTCATCATTAGGCTAGATTTTTTGCGAGCCTTAGCACTGCACATCACAACATATGTACTTTTTAATGCAAGACAGAATATTTTTATTCAGATCGATTACTAACAACTACCAAAACGCGCAAACTGTATTTTAAGCTGAAAAAACTGGCGTAGTGGACATCTGACTGCATACGAAGAACCAAATGAACACAAGCTCGTTACTGGTAACACACATTCACTTCTTACGTACTTAAAAACAGTAATAATGTTCAGCCGACCTCAAATCTAGGCATATGTTCGCAAAAGAATTAAGGTAGCTTGCAACTATATGGTACCAAGCCTAAAAGAAGTGCGGAGCTGGGAAGCCTTCTTTGTTTCTCTTCGGTATTCTCTTTCTTCCT